>NW_020954577.1:15799972-15828706 GCF_900497805.2 Vombatus ursinus | reverse complement strand
TGGATGGATAGATAGATAGATAGATAGATAGATAGATATACATATATAGTTATTCAACCAACTATCTATCTATCTATCTATCTATCTATCTATTTATCTATCTATCATCTGTTTGTTGTCATTAAACCATTCCTTTCAGATGGGGTAATGGCTGGAATTCAATTCAACAGGTATGAATTAAATATACATACTAAGTACTGTAATACAACAAACACCCAACAGCCCCTGCCCTCACTGAGCATACATTCTAATCCTATGAATGATTTTTATAGCATCTAATATTTCTTGAACAAGTCATCCATTGTTGGGTGCCTTGTTTCCACATTTCCTTCTACATGTATGAAGGTTCTCAAATGAGATCATGTCTTATAAATGATTCAAAGTCATTCAAAGTCTGACTCTGTCAGAGTCACCTCATTTGCTACAAGAATCAACATTAGTTTAAGAAGCAGCACCCCATGCATGTGACTCATTTCCAATGATGGGTCTCCCACTAGTGCATGCTGGTAGGGTACCTTCTCTCTTCTGGATCCCTGCTTGCCTGCCTGATTACATCACTGAGGGGTAATGTTAAATCTCTGAGAGGAAATCTTACGTGTGAACAAATGAACACATGAAAACAGTGCTCATGTTCCTCATCTGTAAAATGGGCATAACAATCCTTTAGTTATTTCCCTCAAAGGGGGACAAGAACCAGGCATTGTGTCAAATGATTAAATAATTTTTTCAGTGATATATTATAATTTTACTATATTTTACTGTAATTTCTCCTATCTGTGCAAATGTACTTTAAATACAAATAATTATAAGAAGATATTTTCATTTTATTTTGAAAATAATGCTTTTCATTCTAGTATTTTATTGTGTACAAATGCACTGTGTCAATTGGCATGGCTTGGTCCTTCAAGGCATTTGGAGATTCCAGTCCTTCTAGCATGGAGAGGACGCATGAACCTTAAAGTCTCACATAACAGTGAATGTCAGTCTATTCTACTTTGGTTTTTGTAGGCAACCTTAAAACGTTAAACCAACTTTTAGGGTTGATTTCTCACTTGTAATATGCAGAAAGAAACCTGAGAAACACTCCACATTCAAATGCTCCAAGAATGAACAGGGATCTCGGTGCTGGATGTTTGCCCCAAACTCCCTGAAGTGCTTGCTACAAAAGAACATTAAATATTATCTTAGAGTGCAGCGTTATTGGTGTGGTCTATGGGTTAGCAAATCGGATGGGCAGCCAAAAACTGGGATTCTGTTCCCAGACTTCTCAGCAACTGGGCATGCTGGACTACCACATAAATTATTCAATTTGTCTGGATGACGTTTGCCTAATATTATAAGTAAAGGAAAGTCACATAAGCTAGGGAGAGAATTTTTTAAACAAACACTAATAAGCTTTTGCTCTCCTTATAAAAAGATTTCATGAAGACACACTGCAGCATGTATAATTTATATCACATTGCTTACCATCTTAGGGAGGAAGGAGAGGAGAGAGAAAGGGATAGAATTTGGAACTCAAATCTTTAAAAAATGTTAAAAAAATGTTTTTAAATGTAATTGGGGAAAAATAAAATATTTTTAAAAGACACCACAGAAGAGTGGATAGACTGCTTGACTTGAAATCAGAAAGACTTTAGTTCAAATCATGACTCAGACATGAGATATGAGACCATGGACAAGTCTTTTCATCTCCCTGATGCCACGTCCAGATCTAAATCAATGGCTTTATGATCCCGTAAAACCATTACTGGAAAATGAACACTTCACAGGTAAACATTTTGATATTGTTTTCCTGTCACTAAAGAAAAAATATGTCCCTGGGCCTGTCATCAAACTCCCCCAGGCCTCAGTTTCCTCTGCTATCAAGTGAAGTAAATGGACTCAGGGATTGCTAATATCACTTTCTACTCTAACATGAAGTGAATATATGTATGAGTTTACACTCCAGTTCATGACTAGATTATTTTGTATGTTTACACGGTCAACAGAATGCATGGAAAGAAAGCAAAACAGGATGGCCCAAGTTCAAACCTTATCTCTTCCACTTGATATGTGTGAACTTGAGAAATTCATTTAGGGTTAGTATCTGGGTCTTAGTTTCCTCATATATAAAATAAGGCAGGGGTGGGGAGTGGGGAACAGGATGGCCTCTGTGGATCCTCCCGACCCTAGCAGTCTCTGAAACATCCTAAGACTCAGGCAGCTCTTCAAGTCCACTGATTTTTAAGCAAAAATCAATGGACACCTTATGTTCCTGACTCATCACTGCCTTTGGATAGGGAGACAGCATGGTGCATCATTGTCATTGGTAGAAGTTCAGCCCCGGCATCAGGGAGTCTGAGTCTGGCCCCTGCCTCACACCTTCACTTACCGTGCGATCTCATTCAATCAATTAACTTCTCTTGATCACTATTTTCTATCCTAGCCAATAATAGTCTACAATAATTATTATAACAACTGATATTTATATAATGCTCACTACTACTATATAATAATTACTATAATACTAATACTTCCAGGCACTGTGCAGAGCACTTTGCAATTATTATCTCACAACAATCCCAGAAGGTAGATATTATTATCCACATTTTCCTGAGGAGGAAGGTGAGGAAGATAAAGGTTAAGTGACTTGTCCAGGGTCACACAGCTAGTAAGTCTCTGAGGCAGGATATTGAATTCAGGTTTTCCCTGACTCCAGGCCCAGCCCAGTGCTCTATCCACTGCACTATATGGTTGCCTCAATAGTTATTATATAAATGGGGACCTCACCAAAACAGTCTTTGACTAAATCCCTGGTTCTATAGAGAGCCGACCTAAAAGGGCTCCTGCCTCCAAAGAGCCTTTAATAAAGAGGTTTGAGGCAGTGTTCCAGGTCCGGGCAGTGGTGAGAATAAGGCGCAAATGCACATCTTCTGACACTCAGTGGTGGTCGCCGTCTGGACCTGGCCAAAGCCAGACACAGGGCTGGACGACTGGCCTCAGCAGGAGCCCAGCTCTCCATCAATAACCTAGCCGATCAATAACCTTGAAGCCTGCTACTCTAATGTCCTCTCTTGCCCTAAGTGTCAAGGATCGCAACCCTGTGGACCAGCCAACTGTCCTGTGCAGGGAGAGGCAGAGGGGGAGCTTGCATGTCGGTGGCTCCTCTGGTGATGTCATTTCTGATGCTGCAGCACATGTGAGACTGATTAGCTGTGAGCAAATTAGCATGTTTCTGGGCAGCCAGCTGATATGCAGATGTCTGACAGGAAGCACACACGGACTCCAAGGCTCAATTAGATGGTTTTGAAAAGCCAAGCCCTGGATTATTCAAGCCTCGTAAATCTCAACCTCTTGGAGTTTTTTCTTACGTTAAACTCCCCAAAATGGCAGGTTTGGGTCATCTGAGAACACGGTTGTCCTGGAGGAGCTGGGGGGGCAAATTATGTGTGTGTGTGTGTGTGTGTGTGTGTGTGTGTGTGTGTTGTGTGTGTGTGTGTGTGTGTGAGAGAGAGAGAGAGAAGGAAAATGAGAGGAGGAAAAAGAGATAGACAGAAAAAAGAAAGAGGGAGGAGAGGAGAAAAAAAGGAGAGGAAGAGAGAAGGGCAAAAGAGAGAGAGAGAGAGAAAGAGAGAGAGAGAGAGGAAGAAGGGAAGGAGAGGGGTGAGGGAGCAAGGAGGGGGAGGGAGAGAGTCTGTGTATGTGCATGGATTTTAGAGAATTCTCCTTTTGTTCTTTATTTAAAGGGGCTCTCTTCCCCTGCATTCTAGCCTGTCTCGCAGAAAGATTGATGCTCACGGTCCCCATAAGGAAACACACAGGGCCTAGCTTCCTAGCAGCCTGTGGTCTCCTCCCTCTTTCTCGGCAGGACCCCACATATTTTGGCAGATGGTATTCAGACAGAAAGGAATGGCTCTAATGGCAGGAGGGATGCCAGGGAAACCTTTTTCCCACAACGTTCAAAATCCAGAGCACAGCCATGACGATGGAGCAACACGGAGACCCTGGACGAATGGGAAAGTGTTGACATTTACCCAAAAGGCGCCAGCATTCATGCCTGATCCAGGGTCACAGGGCAGATGGCTTCACTTCTTCCCAACTGCCTCTTCTCTTTTGGCCCAGGTTAAAATCCCAAACCCTCAGCCTCACCATCATAGCCTTTACCACCCTGGCTCCAGTTTCCCTTGCCAGCTTTATTTTCTGTGACTCCTCCAAATGTGCCACCCTCTGTTTTGTCAGACTGTCTTGCACCTTCTGTCTCCTTTGCCTGACATCAGACCCCTCCCCTCACTGCCCAAGTAGTCCCCTTTATCTGTGATACACTTTCTCCTCATGTCACCTCTGTAGGATCCCTGACTCCATTCAAAACCCAATTCAATCACCATCTGCTACATGCGGCTTTCCGAATATCCTGAGTTATTAGCACATTCCCCCTCCTGAAACTACTTCTATTACTTTGCAAATATCGTTGTATGTCTTCATTTCTGTACATGTTCTTTCCTCACTAGAAAGAAAGCTTTGTGTGGACAGAAAGTATGTCACTTTTGCCTGTTTCCTAGGGCCTATTATTATATTAAATGCTTGATAAATATTTGCCTAATAGACTTGTTTAATGTTTACAACTGCATTTCACTTTTGAAAAAATATCTCCATTGCATAAAGTGGAATAGATGGAATGTATCTGCCTTGGTAGAGCTCTGTGTGGGGAAGGGATTCATCTGCCCTCTTAGCTGCAACCAAGGGCCTTTCCTTCCTCCTCACTGCTGCTTCCTCCTATATGTTTCCTCTTCCCTAAATAGACTTTGAGCCGAATTTGGAGTCAGGAAGGCTTGAATTTGAGAATTGCTTCTGTGACTTTTGACAACTCAACCGGTGTTGTTTGCAACATTCTCATCTGTAAAATGGGGGTAATAATGACACCTGGCTCCAGGGTAGCTGTAAGGATCACATACTAATATTCTATAATATTTGAGATGATATTTGTAAAGCACGTTGCAAAACAAAATGTTCTGCAGACTAGCTATTACTATTATTGGCAGCTGTCTTGATGTTCTGTTTGTATCCTCAGCATTTAGCATAGTGCTCACAAAGTACATAGTAAACATTTAATAAATGTTTCTTCACTCATTCAAGAATTCCTTTCCTCAAATTTTAGAAAAAAAAATCATTCTAAGAAAGAGGCATTTTTCTGCCTGATTTTAGACTAATTATATTTTTATGTGTCTCAAATCCCTTCCCAACATAATCCTTATGTTTGTCAGAGCCATCGACGGAGTGTCACAAATGGGACACTTTGGGCCAGTCCTGGGCAAAACCACAGGAATTTAACCTTTTGAACCCCACAGTCAAAGGGAGTCCGTTTACCAAATTTACTATAGAAATACCAAGTCACCCTCAAAGTAGTTCTGCTAGCATCTTGCAAGTCTCTCAGAAGCTTCTTTTTCCAAAGCAAAAGGTATGAAAGAAACTCTATATTATCCTCCCTACTCCCCCTCCCCCCAAAGAAAACCCACCCTAAACAAAAAAACACGTGTGTGCTAGAACCATTAGTTAACTCCTTAGTGGTGTTCATTTTGTCTCTAAGCTGATGCCACCCATGCTGCTAGTGGGTTTTATCAGTCATGAATCCAGCTACCACCTTCTGCATCTTTCCTGCCATAAAAAAGGAGGTTCAGGCTGTCATCATTAGCATACAAACTTCCTTTCAGCCTCATTGAAACCACAAATCCCCTTGCCTGCTTTACATTGCATTCAGCATCAGATGGGACCAAGGCCAAAGGACAAATCTTCCTTTCTAATCTGGGTTTTCATGGATGTGGAGATATTTGGGGAATCAGATGGTACAAAATGGCTGGTGAAAGATTAAAGAAAAGCGGAATTCGGAGAAAAATTCTCCTTTAAGCATTCTTGATCACTGCAGAAAGTGGGGGAGGGATAAAAACACAATCCAAAGGCCTACAAAAGAAGAAAGAGCATGTCTTCTTCAAAGATAGGAAATGCCTTTCATCTAAGCATCTCCAAAGGACTTTACAAGTCGGCAAGAAACAGGGCCAAACTATGTGAAATAACTCGTCTGCTGTCACATAGTAAATCAACAGCTGAAGGAAAGTGATTTCAAACAGGAGATGCAGCCTCAGAGAGTGAATATACGGACACCCTTGAAAGCAACACATCACAGGTTGGAATCATAGCACATAAAGAATCTGTGATTTCCTCAGCCTGGACATGTGGGCTCTATCTGCACAGACTGGAACCTCTATAGGACTTAATAGATCATGCATTTTTTTTTCCAGGAGTTTCTATATCTCAAAAACTCATCCCCTTGGGATTAAGCTAGCGATGAGGGCTCCTGCACGTAATGAGGCTCGTCAGGGATAGACTCAAGTCGGAAAGACCTGGGTCAGAAAGATCGGCGTTTCTGTCCTGACTCTGACACTTACTTGGTGACTGATTCTGAGTACCTGGGTGACAGGTGAACTCCAAAGGTGGATGAGCAGCCTGGCAAAAGACTTGGTGATCCTTCATACCAGAGGTGCTAGTGATCCCTGAACATTCTGCGTACTCCACTTAGTAGTAGCAGCAGCATCGGTAGCAGTAGTAGTAATACTAGTAATATTACTAGTAGTAGTAATAGTGGTGGTGGTGGTAGTGATGGTAGAAATCCCAGGAGCAGGAGAGGTATGTACACAATGTTCGTCAATTTAACCAAGGTCTTTGATATTGTCAGTCATGAGGGCCTATGGAAAATCATGGCAAAATTTGGTAATCAAGAGAAGTTTATCACATTGCACATCAATTTCATGAGGGCATGCTTGTACAGATTTGGGATAATGGACAATGCTCTTGTGCTTTCCCAGTCACCAACAGAGTAAGGCAAGACTGTGTTTACTCCCATGCTTTTGAGCATGATGTTTACAATGATATTTCTAGATACCTTCAATGAGGACTAAAATGGCATCAAGGGCAGCTACCACACAGGTGGTAAATGATTTAATTTGAAAAGTCTACAAGCCAAGACTAAAATGGAGGGAGAATTGATTCAGGATTTTTTTTGTTAGCAGATAACTGCGCAGTCAGTGCAGCTTCTGAAGCTGAGATGCAACAAAGTATAGAAAATTCTCTAGAGCTTGTGCTAATTTTGGCCTAACAATTAACACAAGGAAAACACAGGTGTTCCACCAGCCAGCACCACACCAGCCATACATGGAACCATAGGCTACAGCAAACGGAGTAACTTTGGATGAGATAGATATGTTCACTTACCTTGGCAGTATACTTTCCAGGGGTGTATACATAGATAATGAGGTTGACACACACATTCCCAGAGCTGAGTGTTTGGGAAGCTCTAAAGGAAAGTGTGGGACAGAAGAGGCATCAGGCTACCCACCAAACTGAAGGACAACAGAGCCTTTGTGATGACCTTGTTGTTGTATGCCTGTGAAACCTGGACAGTCTACCAGCGCCATGCCAGGGAACTGAATTGCTTCTATGTGAATTGTCTTAGGAAGATTCTGAGGATCATCTGGCAGGATAAGGTATCCAACACTGAGGTCCTCTCTTGAGCTGAATTCTCAAGCATTCAAACTCTACTGCAGAGAGCACAATATGTCTACCTTCATGAGTATTTCATAGAGAACTCACAGAAGGCTAGAGCTCACTTGGGGGTCAGAGGACGTGGTACGAGGCCACTTTCAAGGTGCCTCTGAAGAACGTTAAAATCAATGGGGAGCCATGGGGAACACTGCCTAGCTTGGCGTGCCCGCCTCAAAGAAGGTGCTGCGCTCTAGGAGCAAAGCAGAATCGCAGTAGCTCAAAAGTAGCATGAGCTGCACACATTTAGAGCCATCTCCACTCCAGATGTTCATCTGGACTATTTGTGCCCAACCTGTGGGAGAGCCTTCCAAATTCATATTGGTCTTATTAGCCATAGTCAGACACACTGTACATTGACCCCAACATTGTTAGGTCATTTTGGTCCTCTTCGAGCATGAAGGACAAGGGACCAACCAGTAGTAGTAATGGTGGTAGTGGGAATGGTATTAGTAGTAGTAGTAATTAGTATTTATACAACACTGTGTTACCTGACAACCTCAAATATGTGATTCTGTGAGTCTATTATCTTAAACAGTAACTTGTAAAATTAGGGTCTCACTGTTCCAATTGGTGACTGTCTCTAGGAGCCTATTACATCAGGAAGCCCCCCCCCAACATGTTTCATTTTACTCCCTATTCCCCTGCGATCTACTTGACAGATGGACTTGATAACAGCCTGGCTCCCATCTGCAAACCCCACTCCAGTTTGAGTATGACAATCAAATAAACTCTACCTAAATCAGATGAGTCATTCTACTCCCTAAGGACCCCATGCACACAATCTGCATCACTCTTCTGTATGTGTTTGTTTCTCCTATTAGAATGTAAGGTTTTTTATTCAGGGACTTAAAAAGTGTTCCTAGTGCTTGACATAGTGCCTAACACACAACGAGTATATAAAATGTTTTTTTAAAAAAAATATTCATTTATGTGCCTAAAGCTTCTAATTTTCTCTCCATAACTTGCCCCATTCTTGATTATTCCGCCAGAGGGCAGTACCATCATCTCTGATCTTACAAATTAGGAGCTTCAGGGTAAACATTGGCTCAATCTCCAACCTCATTCCACACATGCATTGGTTACCAAATCCCGCTGCTTCTTTCTACACAATAACTTTTAGATCATCTTCAGCACAACTGTTGCTGATATCTGTCATCCCTTCACTTAAAGTGGAGTCTCTTATCCCTCTGTGGACTTGCAACCAATCTCCTGTACCATATCCCCTAAGTCCATCTCGTATCATGCATTAATCTCCATGCCTTTCTTGATGGTGATGCAATATTTTTCATCTCTTATTATAACCAGGTTATCTTGCCCAGTCTGAATATAGAACTTACATAATGGCCCTTTGATCCAAACACTTATCTTTCTCCCTCCCCACTTTTGTTAAATGCTTGCGTAATCTCAACCTCTATATAATTATCCCAGTATTTATTGCATCTATTATTCTTTAATCTTCTGTTTCAATTGAAAGTATCACTGCCCTCCCAGTCACTTAGATTTGCATCCTCATGGTCATATTTGCCTCACTCCTCTACATCATGCCCAACAGCCAAACACTTGAGAAGTCTCGCAAACTTCCCTCCATGTCTCTTGGATGTATCCTCTTTTTCTCCATTCACAAAACTGCCGCCTTGGACTAGATCTTCATCATACCTTGCCTAGACTACTGTAATAGACCTCCAACTGATTTCCATTACTTGAATCTCTTTTTTTTCCCCTCAAATCAATCCTTTATATAACTACTAAAATGATATTCCTATGTTCTGGGTCAGACCATGTCACTCCCATGCTTAAGGACCTGTAGTGGCTCCATATTATCTTTAGGATAAAATACAGGTCTAAGCTTGGCTTTTAAAGAATCCCTTTACATTTATTTCATAGTACTCCCTTTCATGTATTCTATGATCCAGCTACACTAGCCTGTGAGCAAAATGGTCTCAATCTCCCACTTTCCACCCATCCTGATGCCTTTTTAAAGGTCATTATTCTTGTGTGGTATAGAATGCACTCTTCATCTCTACACTAGGAATCTCAAACTTCCTTCAAAGCTGATCTCATATGCTGCCCCCTTCCCAAAGTTTTCAGGTGTTAGTGCTCTATTCCCTCTTCACATTACTTTGTATTTACCTGTCTGTGAGCATACCTTACCCCTTCAGTGAGCTCCTTTAGAGGAAAGACTACATTATTCCTATCTTCCTGTCCAACAGAATCTAGCACAGTGCTTTGAATGTAGTGGAGACATTTCATTTGTTGAGTTGAACTGAAGGAAATTAAATTCAGCCCTGGAAATCTACCTCAGTGTGTAAGTCTTGGAGTGACAGCTCCTCAAGGGTAGATCTCATATCTATGTCTTTCATCACCAAATACAATGCTGTATGGAAATAGCTAAGTGAGAAGTGGAGGAGGAGGTCAATAAGGATGAGAGGAGTCAGTTACAAGGAGATTCCCACCAACCTACCACCAGGATGGAGATTTGAGATCAATGGTGGAACATTTTTTTAAAGCATTTGAAATACTCATTCTCTAGAACTGTATTTCTCTAAATAATCACATTTAGGGGTAGAAGTTGCCCCCTCAATTATTTTTTAATTAATATCTAATAAAGTCATAGACAATATTCTGAGTTGCTAGAAGTAGAAATACTAAATGACCTACTTTTAACTATTAATATCATCCCTAGTCTTAGAATTTAGTTGATGAGAATTTGGAAAGGGTAGGTTTGTATAAGAGCTCTAGAATTGAGCCCTAAAATCAGTGAGTGTCCTTAACAACTTAGAATGGGGAGATAGGGACATTAAAATCAGGATCTTCATAAATTACAACATTCATTTTTGCAGAAAATAAAAAAAAATAGAAATGGAAGTAAAAAGCTCACACCATGCTTTGTTAGGCATTTTAGCCTATTCTATATGTTATAAAAATCTAACTTCCAACATGTTAAGATTCAGTATACTAAATAAGCAAGTTCAATGGAGCCAGCATGACGTTAAAAACCATTTATTCAGGAAGTGTGGAGACATGAAGGAACTCAGTTAAATCTTTAGACTCTCTAGATGGATGGCCCATTTCCTAACAGAAGACATCACTTCATTCAGAAAAGTAGTAAACGACAGCATTTAACTCCTAACCAAACAGATCTGCTTTTAAGAGCAGTGTCTCTCCTACAGTGGCTCATGCCAAATATAACTCCAGGCCCCAAAAGACATCCTGTACTGCCTTTCTCAGCCAACAACTCCTCCCATAATTCCAGAGGAAAAACTAGAACAAATATTTGCAAAGAATTTTGACTTATAGCAAAATCCAAGGATGATAAAAACTTGGGTGTGAGTATCTATCAAAGGCATTGAGAGACTTGGGACAAATGACATTGAAATTTTCAGGGTGAGAGTCAAAATCTTTGAGGTGTGGGGATATTTTTGTCTGTGTTCCAGTAGCATGGGATTGGTCTGACTCAGTTGCTCTCACAGGAAAGGAATGGTCTACATTGGGAATTCTATTGGCAGGAACCTCAACTGCAAAACGCACACGGGATGTCTGGCTTCAAAACAAGTGGTAAAATGTTTCACATTTTTCATTTTGTGATTGGATCGGATTTATGCTAGTTATTGTCCAACAGAAAAGTTCACTTCCTTTGCTAATTTTACAAATTACTATTGCAAGACAGTAGACCCATAGAATCAGATGATTTTGAATTGGAAGAGCCCTCAAAGGTCAACAAGTGCAAACCACACCTAGGATAGAATCCTCTTCCACTCTTCCCTCCCTCCCTTCCCCTTCCCACCATACACCAAACCAATGCTCACCTAGCCTTCAGCTATTGGTGATGGTGGATATCAACAGTTATCAAGGAATCCCATTCCCTTTTTTGGATCATTTTAATTACTAAAAAGCTTTTCCTGATGGAGAGCCTAACTGACTTCTTTCTAACTTCTATTAATTGTTCCTGGCCCAACTTTCTACAATAGCCAAAAAGAGGAAGCCTAATCCCTTTCGTACTCAATAGCTCTTCAAATACTCAACAATAAGCACTATTCCCTACATCACTCCCCCCCCCTACTTTCCAGGCCCTACACCACTACTGATTGACTACCCTAGGAAGCTCTGTGGTTTGTTGATATCCATCTTAAAATGTATTGCCCACAAGTGAATATAGTATTCCAAAGTGGGAGGGAACAGTAGCCATATCACCTTTAGTCAGAACTAAATATCAATTAAGGACAGTCTCCATCAATAAATAAATATTTATTAAGCATCTACTATGTGGCAGGCATTATGCTAAGTGCTGGAGATACAAAAGGAAGACAAAGATTATCCCTTCCATCAAAGAGCTTACAATCTAATGGACTGACTATTGCCTAAGGTCCCATTAGTTTCTGGTAATCATATCCAGTTGTATCAAGCTGACTTTTTACTGAACTTACGGTCAACCAAAACCCAGGGATCTTTTTCAGATAAATTGCTATATAATGGTTCTCACAGAATAATAGAAAAAATATATTCTGTCTGAATACATTGAAAATAATGACATAATTTTGAGTTAAACATTCTTCACTAAGACAAAAGATCTAGAATATGATAATTATTATTACAGTAAAAATAACATTGGAACAGCTAGGTGGTGCAGTGGATAGAGCGCTGGGCCTGGAGTCAAGAAGACTCATCTTCCTGAGTTCAGATCTGGTCTCAGGCACTTAATAGCTGTGTGACCCTGGGCAAGTCACTCAATTAATCCTGTTGTCTCAGTTAACTCATCTGTAAAATGAACTAAAGAAGGAAATGGCACACCACTTCAATATTTCTGCCAAGGAAACCCTACATGGGTCACAAAGAGTCAGATACAACAGAAAATGACTGAACAACACAACAGTATTAATAGGAAAAATAATTATAATAGCATTTATAGGCTATTTGAAGTTTTGTAAAGTGCTTTTCATAATATATCTCATTAGTTCCTCACAATGAACCTATGAGGTAGGTGATGTCACTATACCCATTTTACAGATGAGGAAATTGAGTCTAAGAGAGGTTAAGTGACTTGCCCAGGGTCAAATAACTAGTAAGAGTCTGATGAAGGATTTAAATTCCGATCTACCTTGCTTTACGTTCAATACTCTATCAAAGAAAATAATGAAAAAAAAAGTAGCGAAAGTACAATAAAGTGGCAATTACCAAAGTTATTCGGTACTGATTTAAAATGTAAAAGTAGATCAATGGAACAGACGAGACAAGAAATAAACAAAAATAAATGACTCAGTTACTGACCGAGAGCACGATAGGCCAAAAATATGAGTTAACTGAAAAGTAACTCCCGGTTTCACTGAAATTGTTTGGAAAACTAGAAAGCTATCTGGTAGAAATGAGGTTTAGACCAACACCTTTTACCACAAGCTGCACTAATCTCAAAATGCAAACATGATCTCAATCATCATATGAATTGTATCATTAGGAGAGATAAGGGACAAAAAGGGAAAAAGAGGGAGAGGAAGAAAGAGAGGGAAAGGAGGAAGAGCATGGTTAGAGAGGAGAGGTAGAAAGAGATATATAATATTAAGGAGAGGGAAACTAGACCAGGTATGTTCCCTAACTGTGGTTAGGGGGGTAACAAGGCATTGAGATGATGATAAAATAGATGATTGCAATTACCTGAAAATAAAAAGTTTCATCATGAGCAAAAGTAATGCAACTAGGATAAAAAGGGATGCACTCAACTGGAAAAAAAAAAACAAAAACAAAAACCTTTGTATCATAAATCTCTAGCTTTCATGTTGTCTCCCCCAATAAACTGGGAGCTCCTCAAGAACACAAACTGTTCTTGCCTTTCTTCCTATGTCCAGTATTTAGTGCAATGCCTGCCACATAGCAACAAATACTTACTAACTGACTAAGTAAATAACTCAAAGGGTCCAACATCAGTTTGGCCAGAGGGGTGATAAATAATTCAGCTATGACGACTCTCAAATATGTAATAAGAAACTGAGCCAGGGAATTATTAGGATTTACATTGGTGGGTGTGAAATTCTTTATATCTTTCAGATTGGCAAGTTTTCCCAAATGAGATAACATTTGCAAAGTAATTGGTAAATGCTTTCCCCTTTCCCTACTCCCCAAGTCTCAATTTCTCCATATGTAAAATGGGAATAATAACACCTTTAGGACCTCCCTCATGGGGTCATTGTGTGGCTACAATAAGCCAATGTAAGAGAAGTTCTACAAACTTTAAAATTCTCTATAAATGTCAGACATCATTATGGTTGTCTGTGTTACTATGATATGCTCCTCAATCTTCTTTATAAATGTTTGTTGTGATTGCTATTGTGTTGGTGTTATAATCATTATTTTCTCCTCATTCTCTGCATCATGTTTGATGGAGTTCAGGTAGAAAGAATTCTGTAACAAGGAGTTCTTCTGCTCTGATTCTTTCATATTTAATATTCTGTAGACTCTTGTCTGGGTGGACAAAACAACTGTTGTTTCATGGAAGTAATTGAATGGAGGATGTCTGAGACCACCTTTGGGGACAATGCCAGGAGAAGACAGGATGACACAGATGAGTTGAGCTTCCCATTCCCACATGTTATGATTTCTTACATTGGATCATTCAGATTGAAAGGTTTTTTTTTTCTTTCCATGAATATGGCTTCTTGTGTGAGTACCTGTTACAGCCACATCTAGTAAAATGTTATCCTTCAATCTCTATAAATCAATGCCATTCATGGAAAACTTATGGGAAAAGTTTTGCCAGTGATAATTCTCTGGTTCCAATTCTCAGGTGAATTGTCAAGGATGGGGGCTAGGATGGGATTATGGGGGCAAAATATGATGTGGGAATTTTTTTTTTCTTAGTCTCTATGTGACTATGCTCCAGAGTAAGTTTCTAACATATCATTCATGGCAGGGTGTTGAATGATTCCAGGCTACTTAAGGCATCATCTCATTATAAGATCTGGTGTTACTGACCTGTTTCTTCACTGCTATCCTAATCACTATATCTGTTTCTGCAACCAGATCCACATGACTCGTTTTTTGTGGGTGGTATTGTTATTATTTTAAAAATCAAATTGAATCCAAAGTTAATGAGGTCTTGGTAAGCATCTCATACAACCCATGCCCCACAAGAATGGCCTCCATAACATACCAAACTAATGACCATCCAGCCTCTGCTCAAAGACCTCCAAGGAAGGGAAGTCTGCTGCTTTCCAGGCAGTCTACTCCATTGTTTTTTTAACAGTTCTGATGGTTTTTGAAAAAAAAGTCCTAATTGCCCTCTTTACAATCCTCCCCAAATCTCCCATTAGTCCTCAGTCTTCCCTCTAGAGCAAAGCAGAGCAAGTCTATACCTTTCTCCAAATAGTCCCCAAATACTTGAAGACAGCTGCTACATCCCATCTGAATCTTTCCATCAAGCTAAACATTTGTTCTTCCTTCAACATCTCCCCATGTGACATAGACTTAAGACCCTCCACCAACCCAGAAATCCACATCTAGACAATTGAGTCGATCAATGTCCTTCTTAAACTGTGCTGCCCAGAAGTGAATATGACTCTCACTGAGGTCTGACTAGAGCAGTGAACAACGACACTCTCAACCTCCTTATGCCTGTAACACACGTCTGTCAGTACAGCCTGAATTCCCAATTCACTTTCTTGGCTGCCACAATAAAGATTTTGCCCACGTTAACTTTCTAGATCACTAAAACTTCAGGATCTTATTTCAAATAAACTACCAAGCCTCTCCTCTTTCATACTTGTGAAGTTTTTAGTAATCAAATGTAAGACTTTACATTTATTCTTCCTGAATTTCGTCTGATTACACTTAGCCTAATGCTCTAGTTTGTTGGATGCTGACCCTGTCATCCCAATTTTTAGTTCTCCCTCTCAACTTAGTGTCACCTCCAAATTTGGTTAGCATATCATTTATGTCTATATTCAAATAATTGATATCAATATTAAATAGTATAATACCAAGCTTAGACACTGAAGTTACTCCACTGGAGATCTCCTGCCATGATACATTGAATCTCTAATGATCACTTTTTGAGTGGCCAAGAGTTCTGCATGCATTAGCATGGAGATTAACATGCAATTAGCATCTGTTCCCTCTATCTCTCCATCTTCTCCACATGAGGTTGTATGAAACACTTCACACAGAATACTAAAGTCTAGGTAAACAGTGTCTAGACCATTCCCTTCATCTACCCATTCAGGAATCTTGTTAGAAAAGAAAATGAGGTTATCCTGATATGACTAACTTGTTCTTGATGAAGTCATGACATTCAAGGCCTCAACTTCCAGCAGGACATTCTTCCTAGTTTGAGCTCCAACACCCAGGGGACCTGTGGTCATCCTTGGCAGATTCTGGCACCGCTAATTCAGAAAGTGTTTTTACAATACACCACAGGACATAGAGAAAACTTCTCTTTTGCATTAGAACCATTCAATCATCCCCTTAAGGCTGTGTGTATCGACACATACAAGCTAGTCTGGCTGTTTCAACTGGCTTACATGAGTCACAAACAACCAGTTTGATTGACTAAACCCCTTGTTTATTACTGAAACGTAGGGTCAAGTTCATCCCTAGCAATGGGGTCAGCACAGGTCCCAGCTTCCCCCTCGAGACTTGGCAAACAAAAGGTGTTTGCAGGCTGAGCTGGGGAGTATTCTCAGCAAAGGAGAAGAGCAGCCATCCTCAGAACTCCCTCGTTTCCTGCTCTTTCCCTAGGGAGTCATAGATAAAGGATCTTGGAATGAACTTTTTTTTTTCTGGGATCTCAAAATAAGTCTTGTTCCACTTTGATTAAATGGTTTGATTTTTTTTTTTATTTTCAACACACTTGATTTCCAAGTCATTATTTTTTTGATAATCACATTACCCCAGAGGTCGGTCTTAAGTTTTCTGTTCATAATATTTATAAAAGTTTTGGAAGAGGTTGTGGAAAACAAAAGCTGCACATTTGCATAGGATCCTGAATTTAAATTGGAAAGAAAAATAAGGGTGTGGAGATCAATGTAACGAGATTCCCAAGAATCTGAGTTATTTCAGGGATTGGCCAGACAGATGATAAATGTTCTTCTGGTTAGAATGGGATTCACAGTTACCCAGGTTCAAGTTACAAGGATTCACGTATGTGTGCTTTGTAAATTGTGACCCACATTTCAACTCACTCTGCAGCCAGCATGCTCTTTGCCACGCCTGCCCCTTCTCCCTTTTCTTTTTATCCATTCTCTCTCTTTCCACACCACATGCAACTGATGACCAATCTTAAAAACAAAACAAAACACCCATTTGTGGCATCATTTAAGTGTTAATTTAGGAGGAACCTAAAATATCACAGATTAAGAATTAGAGCAAATTGCAAAGGGCAACGATTTCTACATGTTTAATTTACAGATGAGAAAACTGAGGTCCATATGATTAAATAATTTGCCCAAGGCCACTATATAGCAAGTAGCAGGATGAGAATTGGAATCAAGGTCCTTTATCTCCATAATCAACTCCTCATTGTGTTGTTCTCTCATGACACCTTATGCAAACATAAAACAAAACTGTAGAGCCCTATCAATAAGCTCCCACTGGCATATTTCCCCTGAATAACAATCCAGGAGTCATAACAACACGACTATGACAATGATGATGATGATGATGATGATGATGATGACAATGATGTTGATGATAGCTGCCATTTATACAGTGGTTTGAGATTTTCAGAGCTTTATGCACATCTCATCTAATTCAAGCCTCACAGCAACACTATGAGGTAAGCTCTCTTATGATCTTCATTTTACAAATGAGGCAGTTGAGTCTGATTTAAACTACATGACTTACCCAGAGTCACTCATATTTAGTATGTGAGTAAGGATTTGAACTCATCTTGCTGATTCTAAGGCTAACACTCCAGCACTACATCCCCTAGTTTATCCAATTAACTCAAAGTCATGGCATTTACTAAAATAACCTAATAAGAAGACTAACATTTCCCCCATGAAACTGGAAGAAACTCTCCCACAAATGGACACATTGTCCTTGGGAACTGTAAGCACAAACACAGAATAAAATGGTAGTTGGGCATGCATGGAGGGAAATGCCACCAAGGCAAATGATATGCCTGGTATTTTGGGACCATGACCATCTTTTTCTCTTCATGGGGTCATATATGCAACTTAACTCTGAATGTCTTCTGATTTATTCTTTCTTGAATATTCATATTGTACAAACAATAAGCATCAGAAGTGGAATTTGACCAAGTCCTTTGATTTTAGAGCTAGTACTCTCTCCAGAGTACCATGCTGCCTCAGTAGTCTTTCTTAATAGAAACAATAAAACAGTGGCCTAAAAAAGTCAAGTAAGTTACACCTAACCCCTACAGCAATAGAACCAGGTCTATTGTGCAGGTCTCATGAGGCAACCCCCCCAGTCACCAAGATGATCCGTCTCTCTGACATTCTCAGGTTTTAGGTAAATTGATTAGCAGATTGAAGGACTTCTAAGCAGCTGAAGAACAATACTTCCAGAAGAAATGTTGACATTTGAAAAGATGATATGTTAACACTGATTCATGGAATATTGTTGGAAAGTCTTTCTGAAAAATCTCTAGCCAGAAATGAAGTGGATGACTTCCTGACTCCCTTTTGACATCTTTCTGCTGCCTCCTGCTGAAAGTCTTTCTAAGAAATCTCTAGCCAGAAATGAGGTGGATGACTTCCTGACTCCCTTTTGACATCTTTCTGCTGCCTCCTCCTGAGTTATTTCTCTGGTCTCTACACACAACCCTAAAGGGAGAAACATCAGTCATGCAGGTGGGCTGGTAGAAAGAGGGAAGTACAAAAAGTTGCTGGCTTTCTTGGGTCGGGAGAATAATAAGAGCAAGCATCTAGGCATCACCTTAAGGTACGCAAAGTGCTTTAGAAATATGATCACACAACAACCCTGGGAAGAGGCACTATTATCTTCCGCATTTTACAGATGAGGAAACAGAGGCAGACAGGTTAAGTGATTTGCTCAGTCACACAGCTAGGAAGTATCTGAGGCTGGATTTGAACTCAAGTCTTCCTGACTCTAGGCCCAGAACTCTATGCACTGTAGCACTGCCAGCTGCCTTCCTAGAAAGCTAGGAGGACATCTAGCTGGGTAGGTTAACCCCCTGAGATGAAAATGGAATGAAAAGGACAAGAGTGGCATAGAATAGGCTAGCTACCATCTGCATCATTGGAGGGAATGAACACTTCAAGGAGGTCCTAAATCTATGAGAATATTTCTATTCTCACTGCAACTATTCTTCTGGTGTAGGACCTTGCTATTTCTGCTGAGAACACTGGTCTTCTTGACTTTCTTCTATCCGTTCTCCAGCCCCTTGACTCAGAAATGTTTTTTTTTTCCCTAATTCATCCCTTAGTAACCTTCACAAAGAAAGTAAACTTCTTGCTAATGTTTTCTTCCAGCATTTAAATATCATCACTTTGTAAAGTAGTTTGCCCAGGTCTATCTCTTTTGAGCCTTACAGTAACTTTAGAAGATAGATCCTATTAATATTCCTACACATATTTAGGTCTCTTACTCAGGGTCATGCAACCTGCAAGTGACTGAGGCAATATTTAAACTCAGATTTTCCTCACTTCTTTTTTAGTGCTCATACCAATGACATCATATCATTTCTCTGCTCATAAACTTTGCGTGGTTCCCTATTACCTAGAAATAAAATATAAATGCCTGATCCTGGCATTTAATGTTGTCCTCAATATGTCTTCAACATACTTTCAAGCCTTACCTCACAGTTTTCCCCTCAACTTATTCTACATTGTGATCTAATTTGTTTCCTTTCTCCTATTCTCCTTCTGGTCAGTCTCATCACAAGAAACTTTCATGTCATCCCTCATACCTAGAATTTCCTCCTTCTCTCCCCAATTAAAATTCCCTCTCTTCCATTAAGGTTCAATGTGGATATTACCTTGATTCCAGGAGACTATTTCCAGGTCTTTCCTAATCACTTCTCTATCATCCACTCTATGAAGCTGAAAGCCATCTGTCCTTCAGATTTCTCCTAACACTCTTTCTAGACCTCCCTATTGCATATATCTTCCTTATATCACTGGGACCCTAAGTCAATATGACTTTCCCAAAGGGTCCCCTTCACTAAATTCCTCCTCTGGTGCCCCAACATGACCCAGAATGCCTTGGAGCTCTTAGAGACTCTGGCAGAAGGATGCAAGCATTTACAGATCTGTCCTAATTAGATCAGTCTTAGTTTCAAGTATCTGTCCTTTGAGGACTATCCCAGCTAAGTTTGAAGAGCTCAGCAGCCTATTTCCTGAATGTTGATATATTTTTCATCCTGAGAAGTTCACAAAAAGTATCTCCTGTGATTTAGGGAATTTGGTATATGAATAGGATCATAGATTTAGAGCAGGACAGGACCTTATATCAAACCCACTCATTTTACGGATGAGAACACTGATCCCCAGAGAAGTTAGGGTCACACAATTAATAAGTTTCTGAGGCAAGATTCACACCCAGGTCTTCAAACATTTATGGAAAGAGAACATCTTTACTGACATCACCATCTGTGTTTGCAGTTGGAAAGTACATCTTCTTCCAATTATCTGATTAAGAGTTCCTTGGGAGCCAATTTTGTATGATTTCTAACTTTGCATTCATATGACCCAGTTCTTTAAGTGATGAGTATGCTGCCTACCTAGAAGACAATAAATGCTTACTGAAATGTAATAATGATGATGACAAAGACAATGATGCTGATGAGGATGATGAGAATGATGAAGATAATGAAAGCAATAATAAAAGAGAGAAAATATGAGACTGGATTGAAGGTCACTTTTTGAATCAGAAAGAACTTAATTTAAATTCTGCCTCTGATGTATACAGACTGTGTGATCCTGGCCATCTACTTATTTTGGAGGATGGCCTCTAGGGTCACATTAAAGCAGGGCTATAACCTGTCTATATCTGTGCTAGTCAAGGTTTCCACATCTATCCCTGAAGACCTTCTGAGGAAAGACAGAAATTGCTGAGCACCGCCCAGCTTCCCATTCAGAGAACGCCTTTTGGCACTTTGTTCATGGGTCCTCCAGGGGATCCAAGGCAGACCCTTCTCAATAAATGATTCAGGACTTGAGAATTCATCTCTCTTGCCAATATAGGAAAACCAGAGTCTTTTTAACTTTTCCAGAATAAAGTGGCTGCCAAGCTCACAGAATGCCACATATTTGTCTGCAGCATCAGGGGGCTATTCCCAAGACCCCTTAGATATGAGGACACTGTTCTGTGGTTGGCATTGGCAGCCATGCCAGAAATCAAGAAGATGATGGGCTAAGGCAGATGTGAATGCTGAAAGAAGTGAAATGTGACCCTTTCTTTTCTTCTGAGCTACAAGTGTTCAAACAGTTCTTAATCATCCTGAAAGTAACCACAGGTCCCCAGACGAAGGCTTGAAAGACATTCCTGAGCCCAAGTACAATCACGCTTCAGAAAGGTGTGAGATTCTCTCATGTTTTCATGATGTGAGTACTAGACTGGAACAATCTGGGAGAGGCACTAGGATTCCTTTTAGAAGTGATGTTGAAAATGTGAGTGGGCTCGAAGTTCACCCAGATTAAATATTCTTAAAACACAGGTGTGACCATTGGCTTCTCCTACACAAAAATCTTTCTTGCCTCCTAATTGCTTCTGGGATAAAAAAGAAATCCTTTCCCTTGGCATTTAACTCTCTCATTCTTCTGGCTTCTGCTTATCTTTCTACGCTTATTCCTTAATATTCCCATTCATTCCCACTATTTTTCAGAGTGGGCTTGCTACTGCCTAAACTTGACTTCCCACTTCTGATCTCTTGTCCTAAAGGCCAACTCTCCTTCTCCCTGGAATTTTCATACTCTTCACTTCCTCCTTACAATCTTTAGGATCCTTTAAGTATCAAATTTGGGGCCACCTTCCATGTGAGCAAAGTCTTTCTCAATTCCCCTAGTTCTTCATTCTTTTCTTCCTTCTCAAATTACCTTCAGTTCAATTCTATTATTGGATACATTGGCTCCCCAACATGACAGCTCAAGATACATCTTTATAAGGCCCTCCCTCATCCACCATTTTGTTAGTATACCCATCCTCCAATCGCTCTACATTTACCTGATATATATTTGTATATATTTATCAATGCATTCATTATTTCCCCTCAGTAGGCATCTAGGTGGTATGGTAGTTAGAGTGCTCATGCTGGAGTCAGGAAGACACAACACTTACTAGCTGGATGTCCCTTGGTAATTCATTTGACCTTTCAGTTCCCTCATGTGCAAAATGAGAGTGTTATTAGCACCGACCTCCCAGGACTGTTGTCAGAAATAAATGATATATTATGTTTAAAGGACTTTACAAATTTTAAAGTGATATTTAAATATTACCTATTGCCTATTAGAATGCAAACTCCTTGAGGGTAGTTTGTTGTTGTTGTTCTGTCATTTCAGTCATGTCCAATTCTTTGGAACCCCACCCATTTGGATTTTCTTGGCAGAGACACTGGAGTAGTTTTCCATTTCCGTGTGTGTGTGTGTGTGTGTAATATACCCCATTATAAAAAAAATCCCTCCTACAATATTAGAATCCTCATTTTATAGATAAGTAAATAGAGGAATTGACTGTCAATTTACATTTCTACGATTTTAATATCATAGAAGATATTCTGTATAAAATCTAAATAAAGAACTTCCTGTTAATGATGAGGATATGAAAAAAAATAGTTTCAACTAACATTTCATGATTACTGAAAGGAAAAAGAAAGGAGCATACATATTTCTGAGCTGCAAATGGTACCTCTACAAAAATGATCATGTCTGAGGATTTTTAAAAAAGTCATCACAAACAAATAAAAAAAATATTACACACATGCTTTACTAATCTCAATGTGATAGAAATTTTACTAAAGGGTCACTAAAATATTAAAAATCAACTTTATACTAAATAATAAAGAATTATTGGGTCAAAAAACAAATCATAGAAACTACAAATAAATTCATTAAGGATAATGACACCAAGGAGATAACTTTCCAATATTTGGGGAATGTGGCAAAAGCAACCCTTAAGGGAAAAGTCATATCTCGTCTATTAACAAAAATATAAATGACAGATTGATGAATTAGGAATGCAACTAAAACTAATAGAACAATAATTATATTTTAAAACTCACATTAAACTCAAACATGTAAATCTTGAAAATTGAATAAAAAAATACCGAAGTTGAAAACAAAAAAAAGTAAATTGGTAAATCAAATCAGGAAGTCTACCAAAAACCAATATAATATATAAACCATTAGCTAATGTGAATTAAAAAAGAAGAAAAAACCAAATAATACTTAAAATGGAAAATGAGTATAAGTAACAAATAAAGAAGAAATGTGGGCTATTATTAGAAATAATTTTGCTCAAGTATATTCAAATAAAACTGAGAACTTAAGGGAAATAAAGAAATTTTTATTTAAAAAAATAAAATTTACAAATAAACAGATCAAAGATAAAGACTCTAAACTCAACCTTTAAGGAAGAAATTTAGCAATAAAAAAACTTCCAAAGAATAAAAATCTCCAGGACCATGTGAATTCATGAGCAAATTCTATCACATTTAAGGAATAATTAATTCTAATATGGTATTAACTACATGAAAAATCACACAAAACTGTATGAATTAAAATAATAAACATCCCCCCATGTTGAGTGAAAATAAGCTCAACAATCTCAGGAGAAATAATGAAAAGAAAAGGGAATGAAAGAGTCTTAACATTGGCCAGATGTATCTCAAACTGTACTAGAAAGCAGAAATTAGCAAAATAACTTAGTCCAAATTAAAAAATAAATTGATTCATGGAACAGGTTAGGTACATAGAAGCAAATGTTAACACTTTTAGCCTAGTATTCAGTAAACACAAACATCTCAGCTACTGACATAAAAACTCAGAATTTGATAAAAAAAAAAAAGTAACACTACTTGGAAATATAGACAGCATTATGGAAGGAGACAGACTTAGACCAATACCTCAGAATTTAACTGGTATGTGACATAGGTATAAAAGGTCACATCATAAACAAATTAGAGAATCATGGGAACAACAACATCTATCTCATATATAGATGGAAAAGTTTATGACCAAATAAGCAATAGAGAGGATCACAAAAATATAATGGATAATTTTTAAAACATAATATTTAAAAACCTTTTTATTTCCACAAACAAATCTAATAAGCCTAAGATTAAAAGGGAAATCACTAGACCAACATTTTTGCCATAAATTTCTCTGATAAATGAGCCATTTCCTAGCTATATGAAGAACTGATTAAAAAGTATAAGAATTAGAGACATTCTCCAATTGATAAACAGCCTAAGGACATGAACAGGCATATTTCAAGGAAAGAAACCCAGGTTCTTTACAGTAATATAAAAATTGCCAGTCATTACTAGAGAATGGTTATTAAAGAATTTCTTAGATTTCACTTCACACTTAGATTGACACAGGTGGCAGGAAGGGAAAAGGATTTATGTTGGAAGGGCTGTGGGAAAACAGGCACATTGATTCATGGGTGATAGACCTGTGGATGGGTACAACCATTCTGGAAAGCAATTTGGAATAATGAAGTTACTAGATAGTGCAAGTCCTTTGACACAACTATTCTACTGTTAGGCTATTCCTAAAAGAGATAAAGGAGCAAAAAGTCCTATATATACAAAAATATTTGTAGGAGCTTTTTATGGTGATAAAATATGGGAAACTACAAAGATGGCCATCAACTGAAAAACAGCTGAGTTGTGGTATGATGGAATTAGGGTTAGAGATGGACTATAAGAAATGAGGAAATGGATGATTGCAAAGTGATCTGGAAAGATGTGTATGAACTGAGGCAGAGTAAAGTGAACAGATTTACAGGGACCATTTTTACCACAATACTGATATTATGAAAATGAATAATTTTGAAGACTTTTTATGAAGTGATAAATGAAATGAGCAGAACCAGGAGAACAATTTATAGAGGAAAAAAAGCCACTGTGGAGCTAAATAACTATGAAAATCTTAGGAATATTAATTTTAAAATAAGACCACTTGTGGTATCAGTGGACCAATCATGAAACATATCCATATGCCAAATTGGAAAAAAAAAACTATGATTATATGTTGTCCATCAGTCAAGGATCAGCCTCAGAAAGTTTTGAGCTCATCCCCAGGCTGGTCCTAAGGTGATGACTTTTTCAACCATGATCATCCTCCACGACCAATTACTAAATTCACAAAGAATGTTTAATCCATGTGAGTGGGCATATGGCTTACACCAATGAAATTCTAGAATCTAAAAGTCAGTATACTGTAAGGGTGTGTGATATGAGATGGAGAAACATTTTGCACAGTGGAAAGAGGACTGAAGTTGGATCCAGGAAGATCTGAGTTCAAATTCCATGTACTAGCTGTGCCCGTGTCCTGGACAAGATATTTAACCTCTCGAATATATAATAATGCCTTTATATTATATAATTATGTATTATAATAATAGCACCTACTTCATAGAATTGTTGTAAGGATGAAATAATACATACACAACACTTTGGAAACCTTAAAGTATCCTAAATATTAGCTATTATTATTTTATTTACACATTTTTTTTCTATCTCTTTGTCAGGATTGTATTTGAGAAAGTACCACATTATCTAAAACCCCAAAGTCCCAGCAAACACAAGGTGTATCTTTAATACCAGTATTCTAAAGGTGATATACAACCAAACGACATGGAACACTGTGATCTCAGAAGAATAAAAATTCACAAATCACCTAAAAGACAATAGAAAGACATGAGACTGTTACAAATAATGACCAGTGTGAAATGAGGAGAAGCAAAGGACATGGTAGTCACATGTCCAAAGCCGTATGAGGGTGATCATACTGCAAAAATGAGATCAGCATTAACTCTTGACCCATTAAAACAACTATCCAGTTTGGGCCAGTGTATTAGGTGGCTGATTTGTGGAAAATTTATGGAGAGACAGGGATAAAAATCACATGGGAGAAACAGTTAAAGAGCAATTGAGATTTGAAACATTGAAGAAGGAGCACTCATAGATGAAGTCAAAGATCCCTAAAGACATCCAAGAGGGAGTAAAGGACCCTAAGATTGGGAATGGATGGAACATGCAAGAAGGCTATGAGCCTCAGACTGAGATTCATGCCAAGCTGTGATCAGGGGGAGAGTGCCATAACAGCATGGACAAAATACCCAATCGGCAACTTTCTGCATTGAATTCCAGGAAGTAATTGCTAGTGAACAAATACTACCATATGTCGTCAATCAGGTTAAGCTGTTGTCTAAGGTACCAGAATTTTGACACAAAGCCTGGGAGTGAAGAAAAGTCCTAGTCAACTAAATTATGTGTATATATATAAGTATATATACATCTATATATGTATATATACATATATGTATATATATATGTATATATACATATATGTATATATATATTAGCTACTTTGTTTCAACTTCTTTAAAAGTCAGACAGTAAACTGAATTGTTCTTTCAAATATATTTTGTCTCCATTTACTTATTTTCATTTGACAAGGAATGTTTGTGGACATCTATGATGTGGAATGTACTTTCTACACATGCTGTGTCCTCATGCCTGGAATATACTCCCTTCATACTTTTGATTTTGAGAATATGTTGTTTCCTTCAAGGTTCTACCTCTCAGACATCTTTCCTGTTCCTCCCAGTAGCTAGTGCTATCCTCCCCTCCACTGACAAATTCTGCTATATTTATTTACATATTTTGTATTGACTTACCTGTGTACACAATGCTTCTCCTCATTACAATGGAAATTGCTTGAGGGCAAGGGATGTTATACATACATACATAAATATATATAATATGCATATTATATATTATATCTGTATATTATATGTATATGTAATATCTATTATATATAATATATATAATTGTATTTGGATTTCATGTGCTCATAGATGCTTAATATGTAGTTATTGAGTGAATGAAAGTATGAATAAATAAATTCATTGTAAGTAGATCTATTATTTCACTCACTGGTGAAAAACAATGAGATGAAAACAGCTATACAAAAGATGTCTGTAATTTTTACATGGAGTTAGGACAAAGGATACATTTTTAATCTAAAATGCATTTCTGTCTTTTTTTAAAGGGTTATCCCACATGGGTGTGCAGGTATGTGAGGATGTAGACATGTGGTGCTGCTCGTATTTTTTATTCTAAAAGGGTAAGGGGAGGTGCCCCTTTCTCAGGATCAGATTCCCCAGGTCTTTTCCATGTCAACACAATCTGAGGGACAATGGAGGAGGCAGGTCCCTCAGAACTAGCATGTGCTGCAGAATTAACCACCATCACCGGTTTCATGCAGACATGTGGAATATATTGAGCAAGTAAAAGGTACATTTATGTAATGTGAAAGGTCTAAGGGCAAGGAAATTCAGTTGTGGGGATGGAAATGTGGGCTGACATACCAGCTCTAATTCACATCAAATGAAGGCCAGGATGTCAGCTACAATTTTCATCCCCACAATGGAACACCATTATTTTCTGAGCTTGTTGGGACTTTCACGCTGCTACATGAAGTCTGTTTCAGGCATGTGAATTAATCAACTCTTCCTTCCCCCAAATCTACTTCAAGCCAACTCTAAATATGTATAATATTAGGGACATGTTTCATAGCAGTGTATGAACATTTAATTATCTGAATTTCTGAACATACACACAGCCTCCCCATGGTTGGGATGATATCCCTTCCAAGCAACTGGCAACCCCTTAATTTTGACACAAGCTACTTGCAATATATGAAAGCAAGGGGGTTGGGATTTTTTGTTTGTTTTTTTGTGATGTGGAAATCACTTTAAAGCAGTTTTTCAGATCTATGACCACATCTCAGGTTAGAATTATTAAATCTGGGGTGAATTTACACTATCACCATTTGAGATCAATACAACAGTAGACATAAATGCTTACTTGTACTAAGTGGCATTTCATGTTGGCCCAGACAAACTTACAGGGTGCATTGCTAGAGAGGCTGGCCCTTGTGCCTTGTGGTATGGATCTGTGTTTCTGCCTGGATTAGATTATGAGGTCCTTGAAGGTAGAGACTGTCTTTTGCCTCTTTTTGTATCTCCAGACATTTGTCATAGTGCCTGGAACACCGTAGGTGCTTAATAAATGTTTATTGACTGAATGGATCTCTGACCTCTATGTCCACCACTCAACCCCCAGTGACTTCTTCACAATTCAGCTCCCCCTTTAGCCTCAGCAGAAATGACCACCTATTACTCAACCCTCTTCCTTCCTCCTGCTAACTTCATGGACTTTCCAATAGAGCCCTACAGAGGCAGCTTACCAGTGACCCTCCTTCTCCCTGATATGAAGGGTCAGGAGGGTAATGCCTAGTTTAGATTTCCATACATTTCAGGGGTGCTAGGCACTATGCTAAGTGCTAAGGATACAAAGAATAGCAAAAAAAAAAATTCCACAAACCTATCAGTCCCTGTTCTCAAGGAGCTCACAATTTAAAGAGGAGACAACAGGCCAACAACTACATGCAAAAAGGTGTATATGGGATAATTTGGGGACAGTGTCAGAATGGAAGGTACAGAGACTAAGGAAGACTGGGAAAGGTTTCCTGAAGAATGTGCAATTTTAGTTGAGCCTTGGAGGAAGCCAAGAAAGTCAAAAGGGAGAGTATTCCAGCCAGTGAAAATGCTCAGTTAGGAGATAGAGTGCCGTGCACAAGGAACAGACTCTGAAACAAGCTATAAAGTGAATTACCACTGGCCAACTAAGTCAGGGATGGGCACAAACTAAAGAAATGCTGCTTCCTCACCAACAAGTCCAACCAGCTCGTGATAATCATTGACAAGTAGGGCTCCAGGCAGCCCGAGCAAAGAAAGAAAACTTTCCACTCAGTCAGGGTGATACCAGAAGGAGGAGAAAATCATGGGCTTTCTAAAGTGGATTAGAGGACTCCTAGAGAAAACCATGCTCATAATCATCCTGATTTTATCCAGAAGAGGTCTCATTTGAATGAACACATATGCTAATTACTGAGTTCTGAATTAATGATATTTTAACAACTGATCCCTTTCACACTGAGTGGTATATCACCTTTGTGCTCTTCC
>NW_020954577.1:15793483-15799962 GCF_900497805.2 Vombatus ursinus | reverse complement strand
TCAGTTTCAGCCAAAAAACAAACACAATAATATAGCTGATGATTTCCAATATTTTAAAGCTATGGATTTCTGTACTTAGAACTTTAATTGATCAGGATGATATTTTCACAGGTTATAGCAGGATATATTCAGGATAGATAGATAGAAGATATGTGTGTATACATGTGGATCATATATGTAAATTATATAAACATAAATATCTTCTCCTTTGTTCATTCATAAATACATATACGTACATATATCATGCATACGTGTGCATTATACATGTATACACATGTGTTATGTCTATATACATGTGTGCATAGTGTGTGCATGCACTCAAATACTTATATAACTTAAACACACACATACATACACACATATATATATAGACAAGAATTAAAGAAAGGTTACTTATGAATGTATGTGCATATATACACCCATACATACCCACATATCCATTTGTTCATGCTTAAATACATATGAATGCATAATACATATACGCACAATATATGTATATGTCTATGTATGTATATACATATTTAAGTATGAAGAAAAGAGCAGTTACTTGTGACCTACATAGTACCCTTTGTCCTGAAATCATGTTGTAAATGATAATAATAATGATTATATAGGTAGCATTTATATGGTTTAAGGCTTATAAAAAAACTGTGCAAATATTTTATTTCACCCTCACAACAACCATATAAAGTAGGTGCTATTATTATCTCTATTTTACAGATGGGTAAACTGAGGCAGAGAGCGACTGAGGGACATCCCAAGGGGCATCCAACTAGGAAGTGTCTATGGTGTGACTTGGACTTAGGTCTTCCTGACTGCAGGTCCAGCACTCTATCCCCTGCGGTGCCACCTAGCTGCCTATAAGTTACATTCCATGTTGTCACTCAACATGTTAGTTTTGTTTTTCCTCTCAAAGTGTGGCCGGTAGCATGTGAGGAGTAGAGTCACGAGGCACTTTTGAGTTGAATCACATGCTTATCTTATAATTCTCCCCCCACTCTCTGCCTTAAGAAAGTCATCTTGCCCTTCTAACTTCCTAAGTCATGCAAGATGAGTGATCTTTTTAAAAAAGGACTCCATATATCTTACTTGATGGAGAGAAACTTAAAAATGAGAGGAAAATGTTTTTCTTTCTTTGAAAGCAAATGGGACCAACATGAGGTGCCTGGGATATTGGCACAAGCGCTGACATGGGGCAGGGCACACTGTCTCTCCCTGGGGGCTGCATCTGCTCCCCCTTGAGCCAGTTTTGGAGGAATGCAGGCAATGGATCCCAGCCTTGGACACTCTTACTCACCCTGGTATATATTAGTAGCTATTATGATCCTTTCCTAGGATCCAGATTTCCAAGGGGAAAGACTTTCTTCAATGCCCTATGAGAAGGTGTCTGGTAAACAGCAGAACAGATTTAATAGAAACGTGAAAAGAAAATAGAGATAGCCCCCTGCCCTTCCTCACCTCAGTCATAGTCCTCCTAATCCTTCTCTTCCTCTGCCTTCCCTTTCCATGGTACCCTTTGGACTTTCCCTCTGTCAACAAACTCCTTTCATCCTATATTTCTCACTTCACATCCCTTCCACATTCTAGTGTTCACTAAAAACAAGCTTCTCCCCTGTTGTCACCCCCTCTCCTGGGCTGGCTTACTATTCTTCCATTCCCTGGCACATAGTGCCAGGAGAAAGAGGTGGCAGCACCTTGCTCCCTTGTCCCTTTCAGACTTTCTCCATGACATTGACCTTCAGCAACCACTGTTTCTGTGTCAAATTTCACTCTATCTTGTCCAGATAGATTCTGGCTACATCACCCTGAGGTCACTCATCACACTAAGAAGTTCAGTCTTTGGCTCAAAGTAATCTTCTCTAATTTACCTCCTGCCCCTTCTAACCCCCAGGTCTTCCACTCACTCTTTCCAAATGCCATGAACTCTGTTCCCAGTGTCCCTCAGCCACAACCAGGATTGATCAAAGCTTAGCCCCTTCCACCTTCTCTGAATGGATCTTAGCCCCAGATACTAGAGTCCCTAGTTATTTATGGTTCTAGTTAAAAGGTATGCTTATTTGTATAGTTATCAGCTCATCACTGGGGGTGGGGCACACCCAAAGGAAAGACAGGAAAGGCTCACTGCCCATGGATGAAGGTAGGAAAAATGTTTTCCTGATAATTTAAATCAAATCAAATAAATCAAATCAAAAACCTTTTCCTGATAATTTAAATCAATCAAATAAAAACCTCAGGTACCTTAGGTTCCTCATAAGTTCAGGACACTACCATTACTGGGGGTTCAAAGGCAAAAGCAGAACAGCACCTACCCTCAAGTAGCACATATTTTAATAACTAGAGACTATAATATGAATATAGAGTATCAGAACTAAACCTGGGAGGGACCTCCAAAGCCCTCATATCAAATCTCTTATTTAACAGATAGGTAAACTGAGACTCAGAACAGTGAAGACACTTGTCAAAGTCACAGAAGTAAAAAGTGTCAAGAAGTTGTAGGAGAAAAAGGGGCACAGAAATCATATAATTTGGTTTCTTTGGCACCCACACAGCTAGGGATATCACAATATAGCTTTTGTTTAGATCACTACCTAGTACTCGAGGCCATGGGAGACCCGGGCACTATAGAATGCTGAGGCACCTGGTGGTTTTCTGAGCTGGTTTCCACCAGTTCCCCCAACCTCACTGAGGCACTCGTGGGTCCTGGTGTTGGTGTTTGCCTCCTCCACCATCTGGGTTTCAGGATCTCCTCCTCGTGTACTAAAGTGGGGCTTTCTGTTAGCTTGCTGGGACACCTCCTGTTCTGTACTGCTCCCCTTTCCCCAGGGCAAGAGGGGCCTTTCCCATTAATCCCTCAAGCTACCTGGGCTACTAGACTGCTGCACCCCATATTTCTTCTGGTTCAGCTATTCCAGAGATTTTCCTGGGGCAATATTTTCTGGGCTTTCAGGGGTTAATAAGGGAGGGTGAGAGCGACTTACTTCTTACTCTGCCGTCTTGACTCTGGGAAGTGGAACTCCCTTACCACTACCTAGTACTTGAGCAAGTACTTGATCTACTAATATGTTCAATTTAAGATCACTCTCCCCCTGCCCCACCCCAGGCAGCACATGCATCTTACAAAGAAATCTCCCACTAAGGTCCATAAACAGATAAGGCAACCATCCTTCTCCAGTTATTTAAAATCTTCCTGGCTTACAGTACTGCCTTAGGGTTGGCACCCATCTTCACTCGATGAGTTCCGAGAGAATTGCTTCCCCTGGACCTGCCTAGACTAAAGAGAGCCCTTTGAGAGATAGCCCTCAATCAAGAACTTTCGTGAAGACATGTGAGCTACCTCCAGTGAGAGTCTGATCTAGAATCAGGAGACTGGAAGAATCTGAATCCCCAAATGACGCCTTGCTGAGAAGGAAGGACGCCACTCAGTGGCCAAGGCAATATGGAAAAACACTGTTTTGCTGCCTTACCCATCATTTAAGTCCTAAGTGAAAGTTTTCTTATTTTAGTGCCATTTCTTCTTTGGTTCTGCTCACATGGTAATAGACTGAACCACTCAGACCAAAATTAACTTTAAATATCCCAGGTTTTTGCTTCCCTTCCTCATTAATGATGTGGAGCAAATGAGCATCAGAAGTCTCCACAATTGGCACCTGAGCCTGAGAGAGCCCAAAGAGCAGGGTATGCTGGGAGCTATCTGACCATATTCTTTTATTTGCTCTGCAATTGATTCTCTCCGTAATCAGGTACCAAACATTCTTTCCATCTACACCTTTTGTTTCTCAAAAAACTTTTTTGAGTTCTTCCATGGCCTGGGACCAATTCATATTTTTTCCTGGAGGCTTTGGATGGAGGAGCTTTGACTTTGTTGTCTTCTTCTGGTTGTATATTTTGATCTTCTTTGCCACCAAAGAAAGATTCTATGGTCTGACTTTTTTTATGTAGTTTGCTCATGTTCCCAGCCAATTACTTGAGTTATAAACTCTTTGTTAAGGAAGGGGTCTGCTTCCAGTGTGACAAATGTACTGTCCCAAGCTTCTGGAGTTTTGTGCAGCTGTTTTCAGAGATACTTCTAGGGACCTGAAAATTTTCAGTTCTTCCAAGGTGGTATGATCAAGGATGAGGTGTTTACTCCTTTTCTGGCCTGTGCTCTGGTGTATGAATGACCACAAGCACTCTTTTCTGCATTGGAAGTGTGAGGAGGATTCCCTCTCCACTGTCACTACAAGCTCCACCACTCTAGTTCTCCTCCTCACCCTCGGACCACCACCCAGAACCGTGACCCAGATCCAAGCACTGGCAAAGCAAGAGATTCCTGCCTCAGCACCAGCAAAAAAGATCCCTGCAATCCCCCTCTTATCAGCCACCTGATTCCCCCTCTGTGGACTGAGTGCTCTGGAAACAGTCACTGCCCTGGGACTGTGTCAGGGCTGGAGCAGGGACCTAGTTTCTCTCTCACTGTGGTCACATACTTTTCCTACCGACCTTCTAAGTTGTCTTTGGCATTTTGGAGTTGAGAATTCTGGAAACTGCCACAGCTACCTGTGATTCAGTCCTCTGAGGCCTGCTCCAAGTTCACTGAGGCCTGGTCTTTGTCTACACTGAACTATGCTCCTCTCCAAGTCTGGTGTAATAGACCTTTCCAATCAACCATCCAGATTGTCTTGGGCTGGACATTTGTTCACTGTCTTCTTGTGGGTTCTGCTACTCTAGAATTTGTTTAGAGTTATTTTACAGGTATTTGGAGGAGTTTGGGAGAGAGCTCAAGCAAATCACTGCTTTCACTCCACCATCTTGGCTCCACCCCTTGCCAGATTATTCTCTGATGTGGACACACCATGCTGGATGGTCTTTCGCCATTGTCTCCCATGTCTCCCAACTAATTTCAAAGTTCTTCAGAGAAACCTTGAGAGTGTCCTTATAATGCTTCTTCTGACCTTCACATGAGATACATGGAGCAGCAAGGTGACAGTGCACTGAGCTTGGAGTCAGGAAGTCTCATCTTCATGAGTTCAAAGTCACTTAACCCTATTTGCCTCAGGTCCTCATCTGTAAAATGGGCTGTAGAAGGAAACAACAAGCCACTCCAGTATCTGCCAAGAAAACCCTAAATGGAGCCACAAAGAGTTGGACACAACTGAGACAACTCAAGATTAAATGCATTTACACATATCATGCTTGTATGCAAATATGCAACATGCATGTGTCCATACGCATGTGTTTGCTTAGGTGTGTATTGCATGTAGATATTTTCCCTTGTGAGAATGTAAGTTCCTTGAGGACAGGTCCTGTTGCACTTTTGCCTTTGTCTTCCTAGTGTCTGACACTGTGCATGACACTCACTGGGCATTTATTAAGTGATGGCTCACGAGGAGTGTGAAATCCTCCTTATGTGACATAAAGCCCCACCTTGGCCTAATCACATGAGTCTGTTATGTGGCCAGAAGTAGCTTCAGGAATCCTCTGAGAAAAGCAGCCCTCTTGATCTTTCTGGATGGAAGCCTCTTTCCTCAGGATCACACTCCAGATTCACCTCATGCGGCCAGGACAAGGTTTATGCTTCTCCCCCAAACCTCCTTCAAGCCAGATCAGTCCCTAATGACTCTCAGGATGAGATCACTCTATGAGCTCCTTCTTTCTGCTTTAAGTATCAGAAAATAGCATCATGACCATAATTTCTTAACTACACTTGGCAAGCTGGGGGTGGGGTGGGGATTGGGGCAGAGTCTGGGCCCCTCAGAGATTGTTAGTAGCTACAACAGTAAATGGTGATTACCACACAATAAAGCTGCATTGTTTTCAGAGACAATGCTCCCCCATGTGATTAATAAGGTGATGGATGAGGAACGTATGACTGCTTACCAATCAATTCCAGAACCCTTGCTATACTCTAGTTGCAGCCCAAACTGTCAAGATTAATGACAAGATGACTGGATAGGGTTTCACCTGTGAGAGTCTTGGAGCTTGACTGAGAATTCTCTCCCTAGGACTTCCAGAAGGCAGGGGATATCATGTGGAGCCAGGCTTTCCTTTCTGAGAGTTCAGAAACAAATGGGGCAGCATTTCCCTAAGCTGGAGAAGTAGGAATTCAGCTCTGCAGGCTTGTAAGTCCAGGGTGATTGCTAGTTTTCACATCTTGCCAAGAAAGGAAAGAGCCTGGAGGCCCCAAATAGAGACCTTGAATTTTGAAGACTCATCCTCAAACTGTAGGGCTAATCAGAAAGGAAAAGTTACTCAGAATTGGAGATCAGGAAGAAATGTGCTGAATGACTTAGGAAAAAAATATATGCTGGACTTTCACACATTCCAGAGCATTTAAGGTCCTGAAGGGTGGGGACAGCACCTACGCAAACCTCTCAATATCATAACACCTAATGGAGTGCTCACAGGACAGTTCAAGTCTGCTCTGGGGTTCTCAGCCTGGTGTCTATCAGGTTTTAGATAGATAGATAGATAGATAGATAGATAGATCGATAGATAGAGAG
>NW_020954577.1:15761377-15793473 GCF_900497805.2 Vombatus ursinus | reverse complement strand
AGATAGATAGATAGATAGATAGATAGATAGATAGATAGATAGATAGGTAAATAGAGATAACTATTATATTATATTTGGTTTCCTTTGCAAGCCTGTGTATTTTATTTCATTCACTTAAAAAACATAATTTTCAGGAGGAATCTATAGGCTTCAACCAGGCTGTTGAAGGGTTCGATTACACAAAAAGAGTGAAGAACACCAAGGTTAAAGGATGAGTACAGCCCCCCCCCAAAAAAAGAACAAAAAAAAATTCTTGCCAGGTTAATAGAAGACAATACAAATCAGAGAACTACAGCTGGAAAGCAAATATGGGAATAGGCTGCAATGGCCTGCCTGAAGCCTCATGGTTGGGAGCTGACCAGCAAGTGGTCCAAGGCAGCCTGGTTCTAGGAAAAATAAATGGAAAACCTTGTATCTGAGCCTAGGTAGGCATCTCAGAGGTGGGAGACCAAATTCCTTTTTTTTTTTTTTAAACTTCACAAGTTAAAGAGCTTTATTCCAATTTGGGGGGGGGGCATTGCATTTAATCTTCCTCCTCATCATCGCCGGTGCCCGCCCCTCCCTGGCCCTTCTTGGCGTTCTTCCTCCTGACCCTGCCAGCCCGTCCGCCCCCATAGGGCGAGCGCAGGGAGAAGTCGATGTGCTTCTGGGAGTCGAGGCGCACGATGGAGGGGATGTTCACCACCTGCTTCGCACTCTGATGCGCCTCTGGTGGATGAGCACGTGCGCGGTGGCTGGACTTCGCCAGGCCCAGCTTGCAGACCCGCGTGTGCAGGCGCCGCTCCAGGATGCAGCCCAGCTTCATCTTGCCCTCGTCCGGGACGCCGATAGGCACCAGACGCCGCAGCAGGGCATCGCCTTTAACGAGCCGCCGCGGGTCCTTCTCGGCCAGCGTGAGTGGCTCCCGTGCCCTTTGCGGATCTCGGCCAGCGTGAACCTGAGCCGCCGCCCTCGCGCTTGCTGCGGGGCCCGTACTCCCCGATCAGCTTCGGCTCCTGGTCCAGGCGAGACTTCTCGAAGCTATGCCACCCGACACACGCAGCACCTGGCGAGCGGCATCTCGGCCTAGCAGGACGGTCTGGCCGCCGCCTCTTACATGCTTCACAACCGGCTGGGCAGCCCGAGTTCTAATGCAAGGAGGAGGAGAGCCAGATGGCAGGCGTATCACACATTGGAGATGATAGAACTAGGAGTCAGACTGTGCTGGCTCCCATGCCATCTCAGTCACTTGCTACCTCTCCAGCCTTAGGAAATCTCTTAACCTCTCTGCGATTCAGTTTCCTCAAATGAAAAACCAGAATGGACGAGACAAACTTTAAAGCCCATTTTGGCTCTAATTCTATGATCCCGTGTACAAACAAGCAAATAGATTAATAACTGCACACTCATGTATGCAGGTGTCTATATGCACATGTTTGCAGCACTGGGTTCACACATACATATATGTTTGCATATGTGTGTCTATGTATTTTGTATACATATACAAACGCATGCATACATCTTGTTTAAGAAGTAATGAGATTTTGGGGTTTGAGAACAAGAGTTTAAAAATAACAAAAAATAACATCTGTATCACAAAGTAATCAAAGAAAAAGAAAGAAGGACACACATGGACAAATATGTTTATAGCAAATCTTGTTGTGGTGGTAAAGATCTGGAAATTGAGAGGAAGCCCATCAGTTGGGGAATGACTGAAGAAGTTGTAGCATATGATTATGATTGCATACTGTGCCATGAGAAATGATGAGCAAGTTGATTTTAGAAAAAAAAATTAAAAGATTTATATGAACAAAAAGCAGAACCAGAAGAATATTGGACAAAGTAACAATAATAATGTGCAATGATCAAATGTGAAGGACTTAGCTCTTCTCACCAATACAATAATCCAAGACAATCCCAAAGAACTCATGATGAAAAATGCTATCCATATCCAGAGAAAGAACTGATGGAATCTGAATACAGATCAAAGCATACTATTTTAACTTTATTTTCCTTGAGGGTTTTTTTTGTCTGTGTTTTTCTTTGCAACATGGCTAACATAAAATATATTTTGCATTACTGTACATGTCTAATCTATATCAAATTGCTTGCCTTCTCAATAAGGGGAGGAGGAGGAACATCATTTGGACCTCTATTTGTTAAATGTTAATTTTAGGCATAATTGAGAAATATTTAATGAAATAAATAAAATACATTGGGGAAAAGATTAATGCAGAAGGATTTGTATGATTGTCAAGATTTGTTCTAACAACACCTTGAAGTTCAATTTGGAACAGAAACTCTGAACAATGCTTACTGGAGGACAGAGACAGGTCTTCTGCATCACAAACAATTTTCTATTTATTCATAGAAAAGTGTTTGCTCTGAAAGGAAATGTGCTGGTCCATTAAAAAAATGTTCTGAGCTTCTTTGTTCTCAAAGCTTTGGATAAATTAAGAATTCATGACAAGGTGGCAGTTCTGAAAAATAATGTGTATCTATATAAATAAATAGAAAAAAAAATTTACATTCATCAAACTATCAAAAAAACAAAAAAGCGGAAAGGAAACAAAACGAAAAACAAGCAAAATCACTCTGATTTGGAAAACTGTTGATGACATTTCAATTCTAAACAAATCACTTTCATTTAGTTGTTCATTAAATTAAGATTGTCTGAAAAAAGGAAATCATTCCAAATAGGCACTTGTCAGCACTCTCAGTATCCTAGAAAACACTTTATAAGAGTAAGATTAGATCGATACAGAGATACATAGAGTATATATTTTGTATCATATATATTATATATTCATACTTATGTATATTTCTTTTATTTTTTTGTCTACACTTGTGATTTTCTCAGTGCAGGGAAGGCCCATTAGAGGGATTCCCTCCTTGCCATTATGTTATGGTCTTAGAGATTTTCCTGGGACATCGATAGATTCAATGATTTAGCTACAGTCACACTGCTCATGTATGTTAAAGGTAGACTTAGCCCCAGAGCTTCCTGACTTTAAGACCTCAGATCCTTAATAACACACTGCCCATTACCATCAGGAATGTCCCTGTGTTTTTAGATTTAGAGCAGCCAAAGCTGAGGGAAGGTTCTTTTAAACCTCGCATAATTTAGCTTCTCCCTAAATCGAAACTCTATGGAAATTGAATCTTTACCATGGGAAGAAATGTAAACATGACAAGGTGAAATGCTTGGAGTCTTGTCAGAGCTAAAAGAATCTAAAATGGGACGATGATTCACATTAAGCAGCTCATTAAGCCAGCTCTGGAGAGTGATAAAGAAGGGAGGAAAGGGAAGAAATTCCCCCCCAAAGCACCCTGATTCTCAGCACTTTGTGTAGTCACGGACATGCACACAAAAATCTGATGGTGCTCTTGGAATGCTTCCTGACCCTGGAGAGCAGCAAAATCCATGTGAAAATCAAGGCCAAAAAAATCCCCTCAATTGAGGCTCCACTGCTTCTAGAAGGCTTTCTCTGGAGTGGGGGAGGGGACTTCTGGCTTTATCTTTGTTGGGTAGATGGTGCTTTCTCTCTTGTGGCAGGAACGACAGAATCCTCTCTTTTAGTTCCAAATCAGGTCAGTTACCTAACTCTTACCTCTTCTGGCTGCATCATCTCTCACATGCCAAGAAGGGTTGATATCTTACCAACTGGTATAGCCTGTGTATCTAGTATGTTCCAGGAGTGTGCAGGGAGACTCTTGAAACAACAAGGACTATGTCAGGGTATAGGAAACATTAAGGGAAACACTCCAGCCCCATAATTACTTCTCTGGTATCTCAGAGGTTGATTCCACTATGCCTGGAAAACCTCAAAGAATCTCAGTCCTACGCACTACAGGAAATGACCACAAAAACCTGTTATTCACTCACTCATTCATTCATTCATTCATTCATGAATTCATTCTGCAATGAGCACATAAGGGATCAAAACTTACAATAAATAATAACTGCAATTTCTATAGGACTTCTCATTTTACGAAGTACTTTACACATGCTTTCTCATTTGATCTTCAAAATAAGCCAACAAGGTAGAACATTTTGAGACTGAGCCTTGAGTAGTCCATGCACACCTTGTCATAAGGCCAATAATCAAAGACTAACCAGGTTGGTCTATTCAGTCCTATCTCTGCTTGGCCACTGTTGGCACGGCTCTTCAGGAGCCAAAGGTCACTTCTATAGGATGAAGATCACATTCCATGCTGAATATATAATTGCTAAACTACTCAGAATGACCATGGATTTTTAGTGAAGCTGGGTTCACAAAAATCTAACCTGAATCTCTCTTCAAACTCCCAAGAAATTTCTTTGCTGATAAATAGGCAGCAGCTCAGGAACTCTAGAGGTGTAGCTGGCAAGGCAGTTGGGGGGGATGTAATTGTCCATGCTATCTCTACTCAACTCACCTCAGACTCTGTGAAGCTAGCATAACTCTTAATGGTCCAGATAAGGAAGCATGGATGCATTATAATTTGCTTGTAAATAAGTGTAACTGGATACAGGGTGCAGGCTAACCTGATCCAGAAAGCCTCAGCAACATGAGGAAAGGGGAAAAAAATAACTAAAAAGGCCAAATATAAAAATCAACTGTGCCATTTCCTTTTCTCACTCTGTTTCCCTGCATGAGGTTGAACTAATGTGAAATTACATTCAGGAAGCCAATTGTAGTTGACGGTTTCATTCATTAGGCAATCTTAAAGGAGGCTGTTACATACGAGTATGGGAAGCTTCCTCACCAACCCAGACCCTGTTTAATTTCAGTGATCAAGTTCCTTATCTTGTGTCAAAATTTCATAGTGATTGGTCATATCAAAGATCATTGCTCTTTAGAAAAAAAAATGATGAGCAACAATTAGTCTTCAGAAACAAGTTTGAATCTATTCCTTAAATAGCACTCCCAGGTAACTGAAGGCTCATCACCACTTACTGTCTTCTGGTGCTTCCCTGTTACCTTTAAGTAAGTGACTCAGGCTTCTGAAAGGATCCTCTAGGAGAACAATCAATCAGTCAATCAACAAGCATCAATTAAGTACTTACTAATATGCCAAGCATTGTGCTAAATGCTGGTCATTGAGCAAAGGCTCAAACTGAACAAAGTTGAAAAGACTTTGAACAGAGACATGGTCCAGAGGCAGGTTCCCCACCTCTAGTATAGGCAGTTCACTTAGCACCAACCTCAGAATGGCTAGAAAGCCCCATTACTGGCTACATATGGTGGGGTTGGGGTGGCATTTTTGTTGTTGAGTGGTTTCAGTCGTGTCCAAAGCTTTGTGACCGTATTTGAGGTTTATTAGCAGAGATACTGAAGCAGTTTGCCATTTCCTTCCCTAGCTTATTTTACAGATGAAGAAACTGAGGCAAACAGGATTAAGTGACTTGCCCAGGGTCACATAGGTAGTAAGCATCTGAAGCTGGATTTGAACTTAGGAAGAAGAGCCTTCCTGACTCCAGGCCTGGGGCTTTATCCCCTGTACTACCTAGCTGCCCCTTAGGGAGGTGAGCAGAAACTCTTAAGAGTCTACTAAGTTCTCAAGACTATTTACAAAGTATTCAGGGGTCTGAGATCTGAGTTAGCGCGGAAATCATAGTTTCTAATGGTATTGACAAATTACTTGAAATAAACTTGCAGGCATGGTAATTCCTACTTGAACACAGGAAAGCCTTGTATGCCCTCCATGGGTGTCCCTACAATTTCTAGAGAACTAAAAGAAGCTCCCGATAGGTTGGGTGCCCTCCTGTGGTGGATTATGGGAGGGCAGATACTAGAGGCCCTCACTCTCCACCCCAGTGTAGATGAAATCCAAAAGTCACCTGAGCATCATAGTATTCAGATTTTGGAGAACTGTAGAGGTTATTGTTTCTGTAGGGTTTTTCACTGAATAAGAGAAACACATGATAAATCCCCATGACAGATAAGTTGTAAGAGCTCCGCTGAAGGTAAGAGTGCTAGGGTTATGTATTTAGAATTGGGAGGGTCCTCAGATGGCAGGGAGTCTGATCATCATACAGACAGAAGAGTGTGGTTAGAATCACACATGAACAAAGAAGGAAGGGAGACCTTCCAGTAAAGGCTGAGGGCCCCAGGCAGGCCAGGGTAAGGACTGCTGTACTGAATTACCAACCGCATGGATGAGGGTGCACACGTTGATGCTGTCCAGAGAACACTCATTACATCGCCCCTCATTCTGCTGAGTCAAATATTCAAGCCCGTTACATGTTACGAGGCTTGACAAAGAGCAGCGTCTCAGACCATGATGAATGGAAATGATAGAATCATTGCACCAAGGGGAGGAGGGGGAAATGCACGGGAGGGGCATATGCTTTTTTCTGGAAATTTCTGGAAACGTGTAAAGAAAGGCCTCTATATTGATAAACTTTACAGGGAAAAAAATGGCCAGGCCTGTGTACCCCTGAAAGCTTGTAGGGTTCAGCTCCTAACTAAATGCAGAGAATCCCCCCCAGGCCATTCAGATGCTGAGACAGAAGTATTACAGGTGTCAAACATGGTGCCTTTTTTTTATTTTAACAACTTTGAAAACTTAAATTGGACCCGTGAGTACTATGGGTACTCATTTCACAGTGGAAGAAAATGCCTTTCCATGGGACAGCCTCCTTCTCCATTTTCTAATAAATCTATTAAAATGGGATTTTATTTTAAGACTCGCTCCATATTTTTCAAATTAAATGTTTTATTAGAAACAATAATACAAACAACTATACTGGTTTAGTAATTACTTATAGTTAAAATGATTAATTTTAAGGCATCAATCATCAGAATTCTCATTCACTTTTCATCATATTATGGTAGTATCTACCCCATTCTCCCTTTTTAGTTTGTTTTGTTTTATTATTGCTGTTGTTCTTCAGCCATTTTTTTAGTCGTTTCCAACTCTCTGTGACCCCATGTGGGGTTTTCTTGGCAAAAATACTGTAATAGTTTGCCATTTTTTTTCTCCAGCTTATTTTATAGATTAGGAAACTGAGGCAAACAGGGTTAAATGATTTGCTCAGGATCACAGAGCTAGTAAGTGTCTGAGGCCAGATTTGAGTTTAGGTCTTCCTGACTGGAGAGCTGGTGATCTCTCCACTGTGCCATCTAGTCACCCTATTTTTGTTTTGTATTATTTCACAATGGACTCTCCAGGTTTATTTATCTCTCTGATACCTATCTATCTTAATTGCAAAGTGAGGCAGTAGATAGTTTATTGAATTGGATAATGGACTTTGGGTCAGGAAAACTTGAGTTCTAATCCTGCTATATTGTTAGCTGTGTGAACAATCCTGGTCAAGTCATTTAACCTCTCTGTGCCTCAGTTTCTTCATCTGTAAAGAAGATATAATAATAGAACCTACCTCACAAGGTGGTCGTGAAAATAAAATAAGACCATATAGGTAAAGCTCCATATAAATGTTAGCTCCTATTGTGTGCTGGAGAATTCTAACTCATTAATGTAGCACGGTTTATGTAATGCTTGCTGCATACTCCATATTGCTCACCAAAAACAACAATTCTACCAACAATGAGTATACCTGATTCTTCACAAGTCCACTGATACAAAGGTTTTTATTTTTTTTTAAATTTGACAATTTAATGGGCGTGAGATGGTGTCTCACAGTTGTTTAAATTCAAATATCTTTGATTATTAGTTGGGTTGAACATTTTTCCAAGTGACTATTAAAAATGAATATGCTATTCATTTTTAATATATTTTGGTTATTGTTAAATATATTTTCAATTTTATAGTAATGATGATACACTTTTAAAAGCTCTAACTTAAAATTGTTTCTCATTCATGAAAGTGTCCTTACAATTAAGGGGAGGTTGCTATTTCTATCAAAAGTATAACAGATTTGTAATAATAGACCTAAAGGCAACTCAGCAACAGATTTGAATATTTTGAACTTCAAAGCATTCCTGTCTCCTCAGGGAAAACTTTCCAAATTCTATTATGTGCTCCCCTCCTCTCCATCTCTTGGCTTCCCCTAACTTTCTTCAATCTCATCTACAATTCTACATTCTGCAAGGAGCCTTTCCCAGTCTCCCTTCTTGCTAGTGCTTCTTCTCTGAGATTCCCTCCAATACAGCTTGATTTTCACTTGATATACACATATATACATATATATATATATGTATATACACATACACACACATATATACATATATACACATATACATATATATGTATATATGTGTGTGTGTGTGTATATATATATATATACACACATACACACACACACACATAAACATTCATTAGGCACCTACTATGTACCAGGCACTGTGATAACTGATGGGGATAAATAAAGAGATAAAAGACAGTCCCTACCCTCAAGGAGCTTACAATCTCATGATTACATCTATGCCTTTCCATGGTAGTTGTAAATGCCATAGTATATGTATAAGCTCTATTTGTAAACTGAGGCAAACAGGGTTTACTGAGTTGTTAGTCTGCATGAAGCCAGAGAGTCCAATGTCACAGTCACTGTCACTAGCATGACTTGGGGGTCACCTAGGAGTCCCCTTTTGGACATTATTTTTCCTCTCAAATTTTTACTGCCAGCACTATCTTTCCTTTCTATAACATTCTTTCTACCTTTTGAGAATTCAACACTGATATACCTGGCAACATAAGAAGCCTTGGCTAAGTTTTAATAAGGACAGTCAATTTTTGATCATAGATGTTGATGGAGATCAACGGTAGTCCTGAAGGTGACAAAAAACTAAAAACTAAGAGTCAGAAGCAATGGCTCTGTTGCTCTTCTATATATGCGTGTGTGTGTGTATATAAGAATATATATGTGTGTATATATATATATATGTGTGTGTGTGTGTGTATGTATGTATGTGTATATATATATACACACATATAGAGTGATATAGATATAAATATAGATATAGATATAGATATATCACTCTATCTTCCATTTCCATGGCTTTGCACTGGCATTCCATGTACCTGGAATGAATTACTTCTCTTTATTGGTTCCTTAGTATTCCTAGGGCAGCTCGGTGGTGCCATAGTACATGGAGCACTGGACCTGGAGTCAGGAAGACTCTCCTACCTGAGTTCAAAGCCAGCCTCAGACACTTAGTACCTGTGTGACCCTGGGTAAGCCACTTTACCAAGTTTGCCTCAGTTCCCTCATCTGTGTAAAATGAGCTGAAGGAAGAAATGGCAAACCACTCCAGGATCTCTTCCAAGAAAGCCCCAAATGGGGTTGCACAGAGTTGGACAAGACTGAAAAATGACTGAACAGTAAGAACAAGAACATTGACTCCCTAGTTTCCTTCACAGTTCAGTTCAAGCATAATCTTCTCCCTGAAGCCTTTGCTGATCTACCCACCCTGACACTGCTAGTACTATCACCCTGAAATTACTTTGTGTTTAGTGTATATGTATACATATGTGTCTAGGTGAGTGCATGTGCATGTTTACATTTTATTATGTATATGTAAATATTTGTATATATGTGTATTGTGTATGTATGTATGTATGTATGTCTATATGCATATGTACAGATATACATATATACCTAAGTACAAACATATATCCCTCAGAGTCACAGAATGGCAAAGTCAGGACTTGAGAACAAATTCACCAATTCGCATCCAGCAAGGTTCTTTCCTCTGAACCATCCTGCCTTTCACAATGACTATTCTCAATGTAACTATTGAAAACACATTCCAGTCTAAGAACAATGTTTCACTCTTGGTCTGTGCCTAGTTCCCTTCAGATCAGCTTATGAGGTGATTCCCCTCAAAAAACAAAAGCTGTTAATAAACTTTACAAAAACCAAGAGAGCCCAGTACAAACAAGAAGCCTGCTGGAGAGTTGATGAGGCTTTGGGTTCAGGCCGACATCAGATCTTGCCACCAGCAGAGGCAATGGGATGCCAAAACTTGGAGATTTTTTTGGGGGGGGCAGAGCTGGACAACCCAACCAGCCACCAGATCCTTAGACCTGGGAACATCCCTGGCGGTCATCATCCGTTCTGTCCTTCTCATTCGCAGGACAGCCAAAAGTTCTGTTCTTTGACTTTATTTCCTTCCATTTCATTTTTTGTTATTATTGTTAAGACATGAATATAAAGTATATAGAGGCTTCCCAGATCTGTTCAAATTGTGAGCCGTTATTCAAGAGGATATTTATAGTTTTTTTTAGTTTTAGTTTCCTCTCCTTAAGCTAAATAGGAATGATATTTAAATATATGTATATGTATATATACACATATATGTACATATATATGTGTATATATATACATTTATGTGTGTGTGTGTGTGTGTATATATATATATATATATCTTCAAGACAACAAAATAAATCAATCCACAAGCCTTTATTAGACACCTACTATGTGCCAATGCACTATAGTAGGAGATACAATCACTACCTTCTTCCCAGCTCCCTTATTATGGTTCAGGTAATCACCATCGACCCAGTCAATTACGCTTTCATCCTTAGGATCATTCCTGACCCTTCACTGTCAGTCAACATTAATATCCATTCTGTTTCCAAACCTCATTGTTTCTACCTTAACAACATCTTTCATATATGCTCTCTTCTTTTCATTCACTTGGCTACTACCCTAGTGCAGGTCTTTTTCCCTTCTCACCTGGACTATTGCAATCGCTTTCCAGGTGGTCTCTCTCCATCTAGTTACTTCACCACTGCAGTCTATCCTCTACTCTGTGCCCAAGTGATTTGCCTAAAGTAGAGGTCTGACTATGCCCCCACCCTACTCAATAAACACCACTCCCTATTATCTCCAACATTAAATATAAATCCTCTGTCTTTTAAAAATCTCCACCCATTGGCCCCAACCTGCCTTGCCAGTCTTCTTTCAACTGACTGCCCCTTCTAAACTCTGCAATCCACTCATACTGGCCGACTTCTGTTCCTTACACAGGCTACCCCATCTCCAGTCTCCAGGTCTTTTCCCAAGGCAGGATGATCTTGGGGTCCTTGGCTTTCTACAAGACCCCAGCTCTAATACCAGCTTGTTCATGAGGCCTTTCCTAGTACCCTAGAAAGAGTATTGACTCTAGAGTTCAAACTTCATCTCTGACATTTACTATTTGCACAATCCTGAGCGTTTCCATTGTATAAACTTCCTGTGTAAAATTACAGTCAAGCCCCATAATGTCTAAGTTTCCTCCTGCCCTAGGCCTGTGTATGAGAGCCAAGAAAGACCCCCTTCCCCCCCACACTACCTTGTGCTTCTACTGTACATACTGCTAAGGGTGCATGGTGGATCTCCCATTAGAATGTAGGCTTCCTGAGGGGAGGACTTACTGTATCTTTGTTTTTGTTTCCCTAGAAGATAGCAGAATTATTCTTAATAAATGATTGATCAATTAATTGATAACAAAGACAAACCAAGCTTATCTTAACTTTCATGGAGAAGTCATTAAATTGAGGAGTTGTAAAGCCCCTCAGGGGCCTTCAAGTCCAACTTGTAATAGAAAATATTATCTCTGATGCAAGAGGCCCCAGCAAGTCATCATCCATTGTTCACTGGGAGACCAACAATGACTGGGAAATGACCTCCTCCTAAGCTAGCTCATGACCTTTGCAAGGGAACTGGTAGTTTGGGGTTTCTTTTTACTTTGAAACTAAGTCTCAAGCCTTAGTCTTCCTCTCTCCAGCTTCCACTCATTGCTTTTAATTCTACCTCCTTGGGCCACAAAAAAACAAGTCTAATCCCTTTTTCACAAGAAAACCTTTCAAAGGCTTGAATTCACCTCTTATGTTCTCTGAGTCTTCCATACTTCAGGCTAAACATTCCCAGTTCCTTCAATGTCCCTCATATGGCATACATCCAGGAATCTTCAGCATCCTGAAGGTCCTTCTCCAAATGCTTTCCAGCGCCCCAACATCCTTCCTAAATGGTGACATAAGAACTGAAGACACGGTTCCATATGGGATCTGATGACGGCCGATGATGAGGCCAAGACCACTCGGAGAGATTTTCTGTGGCTGAGACTCTCCCCCACTTACAGCATCTGGGGCATGGGCAAGTGGCCTAGTCTTATTCAATTATGGCATAAGCTACAAGGTCAGGTATTGAGTTGGCATTCTATTATACGTTATCCCAACTCTTACTTTTGACAACCTTTCCTCATAGTGAGGTAGGGAGGGACCAGTCTAAAGAAAGTCTTGGGGATGGGGTAGCCCATGAGGGAGATCTAGCAGATGAGGGGCAGGCTCTGGTATGTAACCACAGCGTGACATGCAGACTAGAGGGGGTAGACATTGGCAACGAGCAGCTTTGGTCTCTGAATGTGGCACTTGTCCAGACAGGAAGCTGAAATGAGGATAGAGAGGAGGGTATGCATGAGAGAGAGCTTGGGTACATGGAAGTCAAATGACTTACAAATTGGTTGGATGTGGGGAGAGAGGTAAATAAAGGCAATAAGGTAAATAAATAATGAGGTAAATTGGCAATTAAGTAAATAAAAGGTAATCAGAGCTGACCATTCTACAGTGCTTTGAAGGTTATAAAGCTCTTTAAATAAACACTTTAATGTGATCCTTACACCAACCTTATAGAGTACTACCCCATTTTATATACGACAAAACAGGATCAGAGTGGTTCAGATCTTTTTAATTTTTTTAATTCATTTTTATTTGATGGAATAAAACAAACATTTCCATAACATAGCTGCATGAAACTGCAAATTTATTATGTACAACTCACTATTCCTTTTAAATATATAATGAAGTTATCACGTACATTTCTTTCCTTTGCTTCATTCCTTTCCCCTTAAAGCCAAGCATCTCTTAGCTCCAAGTTCCAAACTCTTACCCTACTCTATACTTACTGTTTCCAAGCCACACCTCACTTTCAAACATGGAAGACAAGGTGAATGATATTAACATACAAAGAAATAAAGGAAAGAGGAGGAGGAACCATTTGGGGGCAAAGCCAATCATACATGAGGTATTATGAGAGCAAAATGTTGCCTCCATAGTCGGACAGTCACTTAGTATGGAAGCTTTGCTTAATTATTTGTCTTTATTGCAAAGGTGGGCTCAAGAAAGGGAGATTGGAAAATGGCAGATATTCAATCTGTTGTCAAATCATTTCACAAGCTCTCTCATATAAGTTCCCTTCTCTAGACTTGCACAGGTACTACCCTGATGCAGGTATATCTAGTTGGAGATCTCTTACAGAGAGAAAATAGGACTGGAGTTTGGGAGAAAGGTCAGGGAAAGGCTGACCTTGCTTAGTGATGCCAGCAGTTGGGGTGATGTAAAATTGTCACCTTCTGATGTGTGACATTAGAAAGTACACTAGCTAGTAACATAAACTGATTTTGACACCCATGATTAATTAAGCTTTACTTTTCTGTTATACGTATTTTTTACTTACTGCTCTTCAAACAAAGAATAATATTTTCCGAAGTACTGATGAAAATTTTTTACACAGATTGAGGGAAAAGCTCTGGGGTATGTTGGAGCAGAACTTTCAGTGCCGAGCGCTACAGAGAAAAAGGATTATAAGTATTATAATAGATTATAAGTAGACTCCTAGACCAGAGGCTCTCAGTCTTTGTGCCATGGTCCTCTCTGGCAGTCTGTCTGATGAAGTCTTTGGACATCCTCTCAGAAGAATGGCATTAAATGTACAGAGCAAGATAGGATTATACAAAGATGTAAATTATGTTGAAATACTTATCAAAATATAATTTAGAAGTTCACAAATTTGAGGTTAAAACTCCTATTTAAAGGAATGAACTCAGGTTTAAAAGACATTACTAAACATCTTTATTTTATTTATTTTCCATTAAAATCCTAGTCTGATGCCTTCTCCTAGTTCTCTTGACATTGAATGAATATTGCTGGAGCCCAAAGGCTGGCTGTTGGTCTTACCTCAGCCTCACAACATGACCAGCTTATCTTTTGTTTCTGTGGTTTTTGTTCCTATTTATTATTGTCAATCGTTGTGTATTTCTCCCACACAGTTATTCATTTATCAAGTTAAATAAGTAAGAATTTCTAATTTGCTGAGTTTCTAACAAAATATCAGGAACTGCTGATCCATAGATCTACTTTCCCTTCTCTGAAAAAAAAGAAAAGAAAGAAAGAAAGAAAGAAAGAAAGAAAAAGAAATGAAATGAAAAGAGAAAAGGACAAAACTCTCTGTGAAAATCATCATCAAATATATCAAAGGCCTCTTTATTGTAGGTATGAAATAGGGACAGGAAGACTTTTATAAACAGAAGATCACACCTTTGGAGTCACCCAGTTGCTTGAAATGTGTAGAAAAATAAAAATCTCTCTAAATTTAGTGATTGTTGACTATTAACAAAGAAACATGTAAGCAGTTTAACAAATGCCTCAGACCTTTTCCTCCAACAAGGAGTCCCCCAACTGTATGTGAGAATTATATGGTAATCCTAGAGAGATATGACAATAGATTCAATTTTGCTCTGATTACAAACCTCAAGGGAGGCCTATAGCAGGAAGTTATGTTTTCACCAAAGGTATTTCCCACCAGCATGGAGGAATCCACACAGATAAGTTTATCCATCCATAGAAGTACAGATATAAATAGCCTGCATCTAAAGACCTCTAAAATAGTGTCTATTAAGAGGCAGTGAATGTGCCGTCCTCAAAAGAGCAGTGAAGTGACCCTCAGAAAGCTGGGTGTGGCAAATGAGCCCATCTAGTAATGGGGGAGCAGCTTCCTTCACTAAGGCCAAGTCTTCTTCATCAGTGAAGTAGGGATACTACCTAAATTAATTTGCTGACTCAGTGCCATTCTAATCAAACTACCGAAAAATTATTTTATAGAGGTAGAAAAAAATAATAACAAGATTCATCTGGAAGAACAAAAGGCACAGAATATCAAGAGAACTAATGAAAAGAAATGCAGGGGAAGGTGGCCTAGCCATTCCAGATGTTAAATTGTATTATAAAGCAGCAATCATCAAAACTGCTTGGTACTGGCTAAGAAATAGAGTGGTGGATCAGTGGAATAGGTTAGGTACACAAGACACAGTAGTCAATGACTATAGAAATCTACTATTTGATAAACCCAAAGACCCCAGCTTCTAGGATAAGAACTCACTATCTGACAAAAACTGCTGAGAAAACTGGAAAATAATATGGCAAAAACTAGGCATATATCAACATCTTACACAATATGCCAAAATAAAGTCAAAATGGGTACATGATTTAGATATAAAAGCTGATACTAAAAGCAAACTTGGAGAGCAAGGAATAATTTCCTTGTCAGATTTATGGAGAACAGAAAAATTTATGACCAAACAAGAGATAGAGAACATTATGAAATGCAATTTTGATTACATTAAATTGAAAAGTTTTTGCACAATTTTAATACAACCAAGATTAGGAGGGAAGTAAAAGTGGGAAAGAATTTTTATAACTAGTGTCTCTGATAAAGGCCTCATTTCTAAAATATATAAAGAAATAAATATAAAGAAATTATAACTAGTGTCTCTGATAAAGGCCTCATTTCTAAAATATACAAAGGAATACAAGTCATTCCCCAATTGGTAAATGGTCAAAGAATATGAACAGGCAGTTTTCAGATGGAAAAATTAAAGCTATCTATAGTCATATGAAAAAAATGCTCTAAATCACTGTTGATTAGAGAAATGCAAATCAAAACAATGGTACCACATCACACCAATCAGAGTGGCTAACAAAACAGAACAGGACAATGACAAACGCTGGAGAAGATGTGGGATAATTGGAACACTAATGAATTGTTGGTGTAGTTGTGAAATGATCCGACCTTTTTGGAGAACATTTGGAACTATGCCCAAAGGATGATAAAAATGTGCATACTGTTTGACCCAGCAATACCATTTCTAGGGCTATATTCCAAAGAGATAATCAAAATGGGAAAAGGACCCACACATACAAAAATATTTATAGCAGTTCTTTCTGTAGTGACAAAGAATTGGTAATTGAGGGGATGCCCACCAATTGGGGAATGGCTGGACAAGTTGTGTTATATGAATGTAATGGAATACTATTGTGCTCTAAGAAATGATAAGCAGGCAGACTTCAGAAAAACCTGGAAACACTTGTATGGACTGATGCTGAGTGAAGTGAGCAGAACCAGGAGAATGTCGTACACAGTAACAGTCACATTGTGCAATAACTAACTTTAATAGATTTAACTCTTCTCAGCAATGCAAGGATCTAAGACATCTCCAAAAGCCTCATGATGAAAAATGCTGTCCACATCCAGAGAAAGAACTATGGAGTCTGAAGGCAGATTGAAGCATACTATTTGCTCTTTTTTTCTTCTGTTTTGTTTTGTTTCTTCTTTCTTGTGGTTTTTTCTAATGGTTCTAATTCCTCTTTACAACACGACTAATGTGAAAATATGTTTAACAGGAATGTGTATGTAAAGCCTATATCAGATTGTACACTGTCTTGGGGAGGGAGGTGTGGAGAGAGGGGGAGAAAAATTTAAAACTCAAAAGCTTATGGAAGTGATTGTTGATAAATTAAAATAAATTAATAAAAAAAAACAAAAAAGCTTATGGAAGTGAATATTGAAAAGCAAAAATAAATTAATTTAAAAAAAGTAAAGTGGGGATATCAATTGCACTATCTATACCCACAAGTCTTTGTGAATATCAAATGAGGTAAGCACTTTTCAATACTGGACAACATTATCAATTTAGTGCCAAAGTCCTTACCCCAGATCTGAGTAATTATGTGTGTGTATTAATAATAATGATAATAATAATAATAATAATAGTCTTTCATTTTAATTAATTTTTTGTATTTTATTATGTGCATTGAAAAACGTTATTTTTAAGAAGGTCCATAGACTACTCCAGACCGATTGCCAGAGGGATCCATGACACAAACAAGCTGAGAACCCCATCCTAGTACTTTATTATTAGTGCTAATAATAGCTGGCCTTTGGAGATGACTTTTTTGTTACAGTGGATGATAAAATAAGATGATTAAGCAGAAGTAATGAGGATGTAATCTCATAGCACACACAAACATATACACATAAACACATATATACATACTGCATACTATACGTATGTGTTTATATATATGCATACACATACATACATACATACATGAATGTATATATAATGTGCAGTGGTGAATCATGAGAAATAATTATCAAAATTATCTATTCCATATGATCTGTGTATATTTAATACACACGTATTTAAAGCTTATACTGGTAAAGCAAATAGCATCAGTGAAACCAATATTTAGCATAAATATAGCTTTCTACTCAATATTAGACACATTCAAAAGGAGCTATGATGTTGAAAAATTATTCTTCTGAATTTATATTACCTAATATTATTTGTTATACTATTTATATGTTCCTCCTAATTTATAAATTGTTGCTGTACAATGAAGATTCTCAAAAAATGTTGCTAAGAAGTGGCTGAATTATATGTTCTATTATATAGAGCTCTAGATTTCAATATGTGTAACTATTGTATATCTCTATAATCACATATATGCATGCACATGTGTACACATATGTGTCCATACATTTGAGCATTTCACATAAATGCATAACACATATGTGAATATGTACATAAACTATGTGATGTATGTATACACATAGCATGTATTATTAAGTTACCTCACTCCATCAGATTTTTACCCTCTACTCTGACCTTAAGTCTCACATCCTTCTTTGAATAAACTGTGCTATCCTCAATGATGAGGGGAGTGTGGTGTGGAATATTCTCCAGAAAGAGATGTTGATTTCTAGTAAACACAGGTAACCAGGATTTGATTGAATAGGCTTAATTACCTCCTGGCCCCATTGGCTGGGCCACACACAAGATGGTCTTGAAAAGGAGACTCTGAGGATTATTTTTTTATTTGCCATTCAAAAAGAATCACAGAAGAAATCCCTCTGAGAAGCCACAGAAGGAAAAATAAGTGTGGATCACTGGAGAGAGCCGTGGCATCAGAGTCAGAGGGTCTGTGTCCAAATCTCACCTCTGTTACTTCTTACTCATGTGACCTTGGACAAGTCACTTAACTGCTCTTAACCTCAGTTTCTCATCTGTAAAATGGAGATAATCTCAGCACCTCCTTCTCAGAGCTGTTGTAAGGATCAAAGGAGATAATATTTATAAAGTGCTTTGTTTCCCTTAAAGTGGGAGCCCAATAAATAAACAAAGCCCTAGAAATGCCAGGTGTAACTGAGAGATGATATGATTCTTTGATCCTGTGACCCTATGACATTTTAAAAATGAAATCTCCAGCATAGCTGGAGAGATGAAGCTGAAAAAATTCTCTTCTCTAATAAAGAGTCTCCAATGTCCAAGATCCCAAAGAGATCACAGAGCACCTGTTCTCGTTGATGTTATTGGCAGGACAAAGCAAGATCGTACTTACTCTCTTCTAGGAACTATTCTATTATACTCATAGACCTAAGAGCTAGAAGGGGTGAAATGCAATCCATTTGCATCAAATTTTTCTCCTTGTTATTTTTAATTATAAATCAGAATGACTGACAATAATATCATTAAATAAAGATCCTTGAATTTAAAAACAACAAGTTGAATCAGAAAGCTCTATATTCAACACTAATGTATTGTTGGTGGAGTTGTGAACTGATCCAACCATTCTCGAGATCAATTTGGAACTATGCCCAAAGGGCTATAACACTATGCATACTCTTTGATCCACTAATACCACTTCTAGGTCTGTATCCTAAAGAGATCATAAAAAAGGGAAAAGGACCCACATGTACAAAAAATATTTATAGCAGCTCTTTCTGTAGTGGCAAACAACTGGAAATTGAAAGGATGCTCATCAACTGGGGAATGGCTGAACAAGTTGTGGTATATGAATGTAATGGAATACTATTGTGCTATAAGAAATGATAAGCAGGCAGACTTCAGAAAAACCTGGAAAGACTTACAATGAACCGAAGCTGAGTGAAGTGAGCAGAACCAGGAGAATATCGTACACCGCAGCAGTAACATTGTGTGATGATTAACTACAATAGACAGCCCTTCTCAGCAATACAATGATCCAAGACAATTTAAAAAGGCTCATGATGGAAAATGCTATCCACTTCCATAGAAAGAACTATGGAGTCTGAATACAGATCAGAGCAGACTCTTTGCTCTTTTTTTTTGTTTGTTTTGTTTTTCCTTTCTTATGGTTTTTCCCTTTTGTTCTGATTCTTCTTTCACAAAGTGACTAATGTGGAAATATGTTTAATATGATTGTACATGTAAAGCCTATATCAGATTGTCTTGAGGAAGGGAAAGGGGCGGGAGGGAAGGAAAAAAAAAATTTGGAACTCAAAATCTTATAAAAGTGAATGTTGAAAACTATCTTTACATGTAATTGCAGAAGAAAATAAAATACTATTAAGGGGAAGAAAAGACCTATATTCAAATCCTGCTATTTAGCCTGACTGGCTGTGTGACCATGACCAAGTTATTTAATCTCCCTGAGACTCAGTTTCCTCAGCTGTAGAATATAAATGTTAATGCACACACAGGAACTACTTCAGACTGCTACTGGAAGGCTTCCATGAGATTACACTTGTAAAATACTTCCTAGACCTTAAAATGTTATAGAAATGATGTCATCATTATTAATATGAATGTGATTCTCCATGAGCGGGGTTTGCAGACAGGAGGTAGCCTATGCATGTTTGTTGAACTGAACAAAATAACATTTATAGAATCAGTGTTTAGCATAAATCTCAGTCTCTGCTCTGAATTGGATACCATCAGAAAGGCCTAAGGCAATGGAATATCAATCTCCTTAATTTGTATTAAATTCCTATTGTAGCATGGAGATTGCAACCAACTGTTTACCAAAAATTAGCTGTTTCGGACTTTTCTATTAAAGAAAAAAAATCTTTTATATATATTTTTTTTAAATTTTGCATCTTGAAAGTGTTAGGCTGTAAAAAATTAGGTCCCTCCTAGGTCCTTAAAACATGAACCATACCCATGGTGAAAAACCTGCTGATAAGGCCTTTTATTAATTTTTTAAAAAATATATAGCAAAGTCCTCATTTGAAAAGAAAAAAGGTATCTACTCCTTCAATACTTTTTTTTTTTAAAGTTTGTGATTACTGGAAAATTGGAAATCTTCTCTTTACAAATTAGACAAAAGAAAATGGTCCTTGGAGGAAAAAAAAAGCCATGTGACTTTCAGAATATTTTCAAGCACCAGGGAGATGGAAGCCTCCTAAATTAAAGCTGTTATTAGGAGCAGTTGAAAGCAGTCAGGGAACGAGAGCTGGGCCTTGCCGGTCTGGCCAAGGAGGTATTTTTGCAGAGTCCCTGAGGCACTCCTCACATGTACAGTATAGAGAATTCACATCCTGGCTCTTTGGATTCATTTGTCCACTTTCCAATCTACACGGCCAGGAAGCTTCAGTCGAGAAAGATTTATGAAGCCACCACTGACGGGGTCAAGCTTGTTTTTTATCAACAGAAGACTTTGTTGTAAAAATAATACCCTCCCCATCCCCTGCTTGGTTGGTGGACTCTCTTGGCACCAGTGCTTTCTGTTTACTTTAATGACCTACGTGCAAGACCAGCCCCCAGCTCCGGAGATAGTGTTCACTAATTCTTCTAGGCATAGAAACCCCAGTTTCTACTACCTATCAATTCTATGCCATTGGAGCTAATATCAGTCTGGCTATGTCACAGTCTCCAGACACTTCCCAAAGGTGAACTGACCCATATTGAAGTGATGTGTGAAAACAAAACTGAAATGTAGTCAGGCTCAGAGAAGAATCTTAGATAAATGTAGTTTCAAGGGGACTAGACTATATAAAGTGAAAACCCAACAGGAAGCAGTGAAAACGCCTTACATGGTATCAATGATGGCTTTTTTGACATGGCACCCTTGGCGCTGAAAATTTTTAAACACCTTGGTTGAATAGACTGAGTAATTGTTCAATTAGGTATATCAGGCACACACTAAATGCAAAACATTGTGCTAGATCCTGGGTATTCAGAGACAACAAATGAAATGGCCACTACCCTCAAGGAGCTTACAATCTACTGGGGTACATACCTGTCATCCGTATAGGCAAATACTAAATATACATACACATATAAACACACATATGTAATGTACATGTATATAATGTAGGTAATATATGTAAACACATACATATATGTGTGTACATATGTATGACTAGTTAGTATGGTGGTGATGGTTGTTCAGTCATTTCAGTTGTGTCCAACTCTCCATGACCCCATTTGAGGTTTTCTTGGCAGAGATGCTGAAAGGGTTTGCCATTTCCTTCTTCAGCTTATTTTTACAGATAATGAAACTGAGACAAATAGGGTTAAGCAACTTGCCTAGGGTCACACAGTTAGTGAATGTCTGAGGTCAGATTTGAACTTGGGTCTTCCTGACTTCAGACCCAGAGCTCTAGCACTATGGTTCCACCTAGCTGCCCTATTTAATACACGCATATGTATGTGAATATTTATGCATTTGTATCTACACGTGTCATAATCAAGAAACATGAATGAGACACCCACGACACGCCAGGTACTCTGCCGGTCCTGGGGATAAAAACATAAGGGTGAAATAATCTCCACTCTGCAAGATCTTAAATTCTAATGAAAGACATACATAAAAAGAACTATTAAGAGAATTAATAGAAGTAAGTAATAGAAGTAATAGAAGTAAGCAGAGCCATCCAGAAAGGCTTCATAGAGAAGGCAGTTCTTGAGCTAAGACTGAAGACGAGATTCAATGAAGTTGGACTGAGGAGAGAATGCATTATAGGGCTGGGGGATGGCCGGGTGCAAAGGTGGGACACACAGCATTGAGTGTAATTAACAGAGATAAGACCAGTAAGTTTGATCATATAGGAAAGAGAGGTATATAGAAAGATGCTAGAAAGAAAAGTTGGGCAAAGTTGTGAAAGGAATAAAAAGCTAAGCAGAGGAGTCTCTACTTTATTTTATTTTATTTCTTACAGGTAATACTAGGCAGTGACTGGTGTTCACTGATAAGGGCAAGGGTGTGGTCAGATTTGGGCTTAAGGAGAATGGCTTTGGCAGCTGCATGAAGGATGAACTGTAGTGGGGAGGGACCTGAGGCAGGGAGCCCAGTGAGGAAGATGCTGTAATAATTGAAGTGAGAGATGATGAGGGTCTGAGCTAAGGTGATGACTCAGTGAGAAGAAAAAAGGGCTGTGACGTGGGAATGTGACTTGATTTGGCAAATGGTTGGCTCTGTGGGGTGAGAGAAAGGAAGGAGTCTGGGATGATGCTGAGGTCTGAGACTCAGGAGATTGTAAGAAAGGAAAACTCTGTAATATACCAAGTTAAAAAAGAAAGGTATTTCATGCGTGTTTTTCCATGCCTTCAATTTTCCCATTTGATGGAATATTTTACTTGATTTTGATGCCTTGGGAGGAAAAAAACACATTCCTCATAGAATATACTTTTAAAAATGGAGAACTCATCTTTTTTTTTTTTTTTGACCCTGGGTTCATTTGTAAAGGTCCTTTCAATTATTTTTCCTATCACTTCTGCTAATTGAGTTAAAGGATTCATTCATCTTCCTAGCTGTTGTTGTAAAGGCTCCCCTCATACAAATTGCTTTTCAATTTTGCATTGGCAAATGGCACAGATGAAACCACAGAGATATTTCCTGATACTTTATTATAATTGCACAAAGTGGCCCGTTCACGGAGAGCAGCCACAGTCCCCGCAGCAGAGATGAGAGAAGCTTTTCATGGGATTTGGCCAGGGCTCCTTGAGAGTTAATACTCCCACTCTTCTTCCTTAAGTGTCTGGGGATTTTTCACATCCGCAACCCAGACAGGAACTTGGTTTTATGCCTCACAAAAAGAATGGATCTTTTTTCATATAATGATCTGTAGCGCAATTACCAATAAAAAAAGTCATATTCTACCCTCTAAGCTGAGCAATCTGTGAGGAGTGTTCTAGTAATGGGTGACTCCAAGAGAAACCAGCAGAAGGAATTTAGATCAAGTCAGGAGGGGACTCAATAAAAGAAAATATAAACAACCATCAGTGCTTGCTGCCAGAAGTTTTAGGAGAGAAAGAAATGAAGACCTGGAATAATCTGCCACTCGTCCTGACCCCCTTAAGAAAACATTGTGTAATAAAGAAATCACATCATTTAAAACACCGGACCATGGACTAAGAACAGTGAGGGATCTTTGAGATTGAGTCCAACTGTATTTTCCAGATAGGGAAACTGAGGTATGGTAAATGGAAGTGGGTCTCAGGTGAGGCAGTCAATTCTGTGGACTGGTTACCACACTGAACATCTTGCTATTGATTCTGATCATGGTAGGTGATTCCTCTTCAGTAGCATTACTGCCTGCCAGACAGGTATAGGAGAAGGAGTCACTGGACTTGGAATCAGAAGCCCTATGATTGTATCCTGGTTCTGCTACTGACTGACTGGGTAGGTCACATCATCTTTCTGAGCCTCAGAAGACAATTCTACCTCTGAGCATCCCTAGCCCCATGCAAGGCTTTGCTCAAGGGCAGTTCTTAGGGGTCGCTTTTCCCGATGCCCCTGATTATCAAAGCTCTCTCCTTCTACTTTATCATATGACCTGTCTGCATACATGCTCCTTGTCTTTGTATCCTAGTGCCAAGAGCAGTGCTTTGGGCATAGTTTGAGATTTGCTAAATCCTTAGTATACTGAGCTGAAACAGACATCCTAATCTCTAAGGTCACCTTATCATCAATTATATGTCATACCAGCAAGTTTGGGGTGGAAGCATGTGAATAGGATGGTCTGATACCATTGATTTTCCCTCTGTAACTGTGACATACCCTACTCACTGAAAGACTGTCAGCTTGTAGAAGGCAGGACAGTAAGTGTCTTATTGCTGTATTTCCCCCAGTGCATTGCAAATGTTGGGCAATTAATTCAATTCAATAAACATTTATTTAGCACCTAGTATGTGCCAGGTACTGTTCTGGGTGTTAAAAATACAAAGGCAAGGAATGAAAATTCCCACGAGCAGATTATAATCTACTGGGGATAGAATGAGAAGAGAAGGAAGAAATGAAAAATCATTATAAAGGCCTTTTAAAGAAAAAAGAAAAGATTAATAACTGAGGGGTTGGGGAAGTCATCACAGAGGAAATGAGTTTTTTAGGAAGATAAAGCTTCTGAGAGGGATAATTAAGAAGGGTGTATTTTCTAGGTTTGAAGGGAAGCTTGTGCAAATCATGGAGAGAGGAGATGGAATATCAAGTTAAGGGAATAATCAGTAGTCTAGCATGTTTGTTAGAGAATTGGTGAAGGGGAATGGTATTGCACAAAGCTAGAAAGGTAGGCTTGAACCAGATAGTGGACAGGCATGTGTCAGACTGAGCAATTGACATCTTATCCTGGAGGTAATGGGGAGTCACTGAAGATTGTTGAACAGGAGAGTAATCTAGCCAGAATATTTGGGAAGCTGTGTGGAGGGTAGATTGAAGAAAGGAGAGAGTGGGAGAGGTAAAACCAATTAGGAGGGCTTTAACAGTTGTTCAGGTGAAAGGTGTTAGGAAGCTAGATTCCCTAATAAATGCTTGTTAAATGAATACATGACTAACAAATAGTACCCTGGGAAAACCTCATCCAAGTACTGATGTTGAAGTCACTTAAAAGCCTTTCATTCACCATAATAAAGAGATGAAATACCTTCTCATCTAAATTCATGTAAAGTGGGTGGAATTTATTTTTAAGATATTCATTAAATACAATTTGCAGTTGGAGGTGCTACATTTGCCAAGACTGCGGAGTAAGAGGTAAGTCTTTGTTTCCCTCCATTATTAACCCTTGAAAGCCCAGAAAATATCACCCAAGGAAAAACCCTGGAGCAGCTGAACCAGAAGAAAGATGGGGTGCAGCAGTCCAATAGACCAGGTAGCTTGAGGAATTAACTGAAAAGGCCCCCTCTTACCTTGGGGGAAGGAGAGCAGTATGGAACAGGAGGCATTCCAGCAAGCTAGTGGAAAGCCCCACCTCAACATACCAGGAAGAGATCCTGAAGCCCAGGTGGTGGAGCAGGCAAACACCAACACCTGGACTCCCGAGTGCCTCATTGAGAGCAGGGGAATGGTGGAAAGCAGCTCAGAAAACCACCAGGTGCCTCGGCATTCTACAGCAACAGGCTTTCCCAGTGCCTCAGCCAAAACTAAGGGAAGCAGCGCTCCAAGGGGCCCCAGGTGGATAAACACCCTACAACATCCATCTGAAAGGAGCTGAAGAAAGCAAAAGGAAGGAAAGGCCTGGGTGAGCAGGGAATCTCCAGGAGCCACACTACCCAATCCTACCCCTAGAGTTCCAGTGTTGCTGATTCCAGTCCAACACCAGGTAAGCTGCCAGAATCCTACAGCCTCCAACTGCCAAAATTGGAGGCCCCAGCACACAAAGTCATCAACCAGGCCCTAGGCTCCCAACACAAGAAGCTTGGGTCAATGTTCTCTGCTCCCCAGAAGGAGAACCCAATCTCTTTGAAGGCCAGGAAGTAAGCAAACACCATGAGCAAAATGAAACACACGATAGATTCTTATGATGGGAAGAGTGAAGATCAAGGCAGAAATTCTGAAGAGGACAACATTGTCAACAACCCACATCTGGAACCTCAAAAGGGAATATGAATTGGTCTAAAGCCCAAAAAGCCTCCTTAGAAGACTTCAAGAAGAATTTTAAAAGTCAAATGGGAGAGATAGAAGAAAAAATGGGAAAAGAAATGAGAGATATGCAAGACAGAGTTAATAGGTTGGAAAAGGAAGGACAAAAATTAACTGTAGAAAACAAGTCCTTAAAAAGTACAATTGGCCAACTGGAAAAAAGTACACTGAAGACAAGTCCCTAAAAAATACAATTGGCCAAATGGGGAAGGGGGTACAAAGTCTAATAGAAGAAAACAATTTGTTAAAAATTAGAATTGAGCAAATGGAAGCTAATGACTCTGTGAGAGAGCAAGAATCTGTCAAACAACAACAAAAGAATGAAAAAATAGATGAAAATGTAAAATACTTCATTGGCAAAACAACTGACCTGGAAAATAGATCCAGGAGAGATAATTTAAAAATTATTAGTCTATCTGCAAATCATGATAAAAAAAGAGCCTGGACAGTATCTTTCAGGAAACCATAAAGGAAAACTGCCCTGAGGTCTTAGAACCACAGGGTAAATGAGTCATAGAAAGAATCCACTGATCACCTCCTGAAAGAGATCCCAAATTGAAAATACCAAGGAATATAGTAGTCAAATTTCAAAATTACCAGGTCAAAGTGAAAATACTGCAAGCAGCCAGAAAGAAACAAGTAAATATCATGGAACCACAGTCAGGATTACACAGGACCTTGCAGCTTCTACATTAAAAGACCATAGGGCATGGAATATGATATTCCATAAAGCAAAGGAGCTTGGATTACAATGAAGGATCAACTACCCAATGAAAATAAGCATGATCTTTCAAGGAAGGAGGTGGATATTCAATGCAATAGGGAACTTCCATACCTTCCTGATAAAAAGACCAAAGCTCAACAGAAAATTTGATCTTCAAATACAAGACTCAAGAGAGACGTAAAAAGGTAAATGGGACAGAAAGAAACAACATGTTATTAATAAGGGCAAACTGTTTATATCCCTACAAAGGAAAATGACACTTGTAACTCTTGAGAACTGTATTGTTATTATACCATGTTAAAAGGGTATACATAAAGGGTGGTGGGTATAAATTGACTTTGATGTAATGATGAAAAAAATCTAATCAAGTGGGTTAAATGGATCCAAGTAAGTGAATTAATCTGATCTAAGAAAATGTACTGAGAGAAAAGGAAAGGAGGAGGCATACAAAGGCAAATTATATCACAGGAAAAGGCACAAAAACCTATTACAGCAGAGGGAAAGTAGTGAGGGAGATGAGCATCGTTTGAACCTTACTCTCATCAGATTTGGTTCAAGAAGGGAATAACACAATCATTTAGGTATAGAAATCTAACATGCCCTACAGGCAGTAGGAGGGAAAAGGGAAAAGAAAAGGGAAGGGGCTCACAGAAGGGAGGTGGGACTGAGGGAGGTGGTGGTCAAAAGCAAAACATTAGTGAGGAGAGAAAAGGAGAAAGAAAAGCATAAACAGGGTGGGGGAGAAGGATGGAGAGAAAGATACAGATAGTAATCATAATTGTGAATGTTCTATATGAATGTAATGGAATACTATTATGCTATAAGAAATGATGAACAGGCAGACTTCAGATAAACTTGGAAAGACTTGTACAGTTTGATGCTGAGTGAAGTGAGCAGAACCAGGAGAATGTTGTACACAATAACAGACACATTGAGTGATGACTGACTTTGATAGACTTAACTCCTCTCAGAAACACAAGAATCTAAGACATCTTCAAAAGCCTCATGATGGAAAATACTACCCACATCCAAAGAAAGAACTATGGAGTTTGAATGCAAATGGAAACATACTATTTGCTATTTTTTTTCTTCTGTTGTGTTTGTTTCCTCATTCTGGTGATTGCTCCTATTAGTTCTAATACTTACTTACAACATGAATAATGTGAAAATATGTTTAACTGGAATGTGTATGTAGAGCCTGTATCAGATTGCGCGCCGTTTTGGGGAGGGAGGTAGGAAGGGGGTGGAGAAAAATTTAAAACTCAAAAGTTTATGGACGTGATTGTTGATAAATTAAAATAAATTAATATAAAAAATTAAAAATGATTCTGACTTTTTAAAATTAAAAAAAAAGGATTTTGATGATCTGGAGCACCCAGAGGAGGGCAACCATGATGATAAAAGGACCTTGAGTTCTTCCAGGTGAAGATCTATTGGAGGACTTAGGAATGTTTGTTTGGCGAAGAGACAGATACAGGCCGTGTGACAGACGGTTCTAAGCATTGGTAGGGTTGACTCTGGGAAGAAAGATTAGATTTGGTCTGCTTGGCCCCAGGGGGCAGAATTGGGGATTGGAAAAGCTGACGGCAAATTGACTCTGGAGGTCAAGAAAAGCTTCCATACAATTAGACCCATCCCCAAGAAAATGGGCTTGGGGAATAAATCCAAGAGCAGAATCCAAACCACTTTTTGAATCACTGCACAAGGAATCATTTTTCAGGGTAGACTAGATGGCTACTAACTTTTTTCAACTCTAAAATTATGTGATATTATGAACTAATTGGTATAAAATGGTTAAAAATAATTATGGGTAGTATCCTCATAGAGGAGGAAAATGGGAGAGCATTAGAAGAGTTTAGGAGTTCAGGTTAAAGTAGAAAGAAGGATAAATATAGAAGCTGCATTTATGGCCTAGTAAGGGGCTCAAACAAACGATTCCTCAAAGTTGCTTATAGAACTACTTTTTTATGATTCTGTAATATTCTTCTATTTTAAAAAGTCAATAGTGATCTCTATAAAAAAAAAGCAAAAAACAAAAATTATGGTCTTCCTGTCTTCAGGCTTATTTTCCTACCCTATCCTTATTACCCTATTAATTTAACTAATAGTTTTTAAATGATAATTGCACTCCTCTACCCATCTCTAAACTGCCCACGGGTTCTTCCTTGCCTATAGCTTGAAAACCCATTCCTGAGGCTGACATACTAAACCGTTTACAATCTCACTCATAGGAATCACACTTGGTTTAACTCTTACTTTGCCCTAGGTGTAATAGGGAGCCACAGTTAGGTGGCAGTATTTATGGGTTTTACCACCCTATCTCATCCCCTTATTCCTGACCACTAGGTGATGAATTTTTGATCATGGCAAACAAAAGACATAACATTAAATTCTTTTAAAGAATCCATCTTTATATCATTGGGAATATCAGTTTCCCAGGGAATTCAAGTTGCTCATCTCTGACACTTATTTACCCCTTTGCCATTTAAAAAAAGGGTTTTTTTTGGTCTCTTTGGTATTTGTGGGTTTCATCAATATATGAATACATGTTAATTCCACCCCACCTTCCATGACCACCCCCCAAAAATGTATTTTATGGTCAAATCCATCAGGCAAATATTGGCATAGAAGTAACAGTCAAACTCATCAATTTGAAAAGGCTTTCACGTACAAGCGGAACTAGATGGCCACTGAGGCATATAATACCATGTCTTCTTATCCCAAACAAGGAATTAGGATGCAAAGGACAATGATAATGCTTCCTTGATTTCTTTAGGTCAAAACGAAGTTGAGATGACTTTCATTGGTTTGTAAAGGGGTTTTGACTTGAGTCTGTATCTCTGACAAGGAGTAACTTCATCATTAACATTCAAGGGCTGTGGCATTTTTATAAAAGTAAATTTCGTTCTGAACCTCGTGGACCCAGGCTAATTATACTTATTTTATAAGTACATTATGAAATAATTTTAAAATTAACATACTGTCATTGTGCCTAATGGCCAAAATCAGAATGACAGTCTTATTGTAAATATATTAAATGATGTTGATTCTGATTGCTATATCTCAGACAAGCCAACCTTGGTGAATCCACAAAAAGCCCTCAAAAAAACTGGCTAAGACATATATCATCTTCAGGGTGGGTATGGATAATGGACCTGAAGGAACAGATGTGCAGCCTCCTCATAAATGAGCCAGGTTTGGTATAGGACAGTGCAACAGTCTTCATTTTACTTTGATGTTATATATTTTATTTTGTTATGTTATATACTGTGTTTATGTTGTATGTTTTACTTTGATATTATACGATACAATTACATAGTGGCCAATTTTAGAAATATACAGCAAAACACTTTTCATGGGACACACCTTGAGTTTATGATCTCTGAGATCAACAGTCATAGAAACAGTGTCTCAATTTCATGCAATTCCATTTAATGAACATTTATTAAATGCCCAGTGTGTTCAAAGGATTTTGTTTAGTAATAGGGACATGAAGGAAAAATATGATACTGGTTCTTTCTTCAAATAACTTGCGTTCTATTGACCTACATATCACAAGTGGTGGTGTCCTGAAAATGTCAACCATCTTAGCAGAGCAGGCTCCGTTCTACCCTGCTCCCAAGGTCTGTGGCCTCCCCTGCAACAATGATCATTGATTTAAGAATTCATCTCAGTAAGCTTTAATTAAGCACCTGCCAGCTCTGGGAATAAAAAGAGAAACAAACTAGTTCTTGCCCTCGGGGAAACTTATATTTAATTTGGGCAGACACATATGCACATAGAAGTAAATAGAAAAACACAAAATAATTTCATAAATGGGGGGCTGGGAGGGGCAGGAATACTAACAACAGGAAAAGATCTTGAGCAAGTGGCATTTGAACTGAGCCTTGAAGGAGGCGGAGGATTGTAGGAGCTAAAGGTGAGAAAAGAAAGCATTTTAGACATGGAGGACAGCCCGTGCAAGGAATGGAGGTGGGAGATTGCATACCTTGTTTGTGATTAAATATTGTCTCTAATGCTACTTTGTGCCTCTTGGGTTACTGAGAAGGAGGGCTTTCCCGCAGCAGCAGATTCTGAGATTTGCTTACCCTGCTGTTATTTTGTTTTATGGGCTTCATTAAAAAAAAAAGCCAAAACCTTTTAATTACCTTTCAAAGACTAGAATGATGCATCTTCCTGATGCATTTTCTCCTACAGCATGGAGAGTACGGTCCTATCCTCTGCTCAGCTCTGAGGCCCTGTCTTAGATTCCATTCTCTCACTTCCTATTCACAGATGGGCACATCCTTTTGTTCCCCTTTGCAATTTTCTCAGTTTGGCAATGCCCAAAAGGATTTGACCATCTGCCAAACAATCCCCCCTCCTCTTAATTTCTAAGCTCTTATGCATTTTGGAGGTAATTTAATCCATATGTTTCTGATTCATTTACCCTGAAGTCATCAAAATATAGCTTTCTTGGACTTAGTGAATGGCCAAGAAATTGTACCAGTCACGGCCCCTTCAAAATTCCATCATGAACTTTGCTATCCTTACAAGACAAACTCGGGAAGAGGTGACTTTTAACTTAAAATTCCTAATGATCAAAACTTTTCGAATCTATAGTTTCAGATAAACCTACAGAACTCTGAAAAATGTTAACAATATTTTGGGAGCCTATTCTTGCCAATTCTCTGTGAGGTAAAGAGAATTGTACCCTTTCTGAAGGAGTAGAAATTGAAGAGAAATGAGTTACCACAGATGATGTCTAAACATGAAGAAATGGCATTGATTCATCACTTTAGTCAAATTAAATCAATAAACATGTTTTAAGTGTTTACTACATGCCAGCCACTCTACTAAGCACGGAGGCTATAAATACAAGTAAAAAGAAAGAGACTCTGCCCTTGGGGGAGCTTACATTCTAATGAGGGAAGACATTATCTAAAAGGAAAACACTGATAGGAGTGAACGGAAGACTACTAAGTACAGAGGAAAGGAGACGAGGAAAGATTTTATACAGAAGGGAGGGGGCATGGTGGGGAAGCCCAGAGTTTCAGAAATTATAAAGCATTTCACACAAATATCTCACTTTAGACCAATACTTCACATCTCAGAATAAGATGAGCTCTGAATTGATGGATGACCCAGATATAAAAGGTTACATTATGAACACATTTTAGAGAATTCCAAATTCTCTAATTTTAGAGAAATGATGAAGAATTATCCATCTAATCTATGGAAAGGGGAAGAGTTCATGACCAATCAAGAGATAGAGAAGAATCACAGAAGACAAAATGGAAAAAAAAAACCTGAAACTATGAGGAGGGAGGTGTCCATCAATTGGGGAATGGCTGAACAAATTGTGGCACGTGAAAGTGATCAAACAATATGGTGCTATAAGAAACGAGGAAATAAACAATTTCAGAGACTTGGAAAACCATGTATGAAATGATGCAGAGTGAGGTGAGTAGAAGAAAGAGAATCATTTGTACTCTGAAATCATTATAATAAAAATGTACAGTTTTGAAAGACTCAAGAACCCTCATCAACCAAGCAATCAACTGTGATTTCAAAGGACTGATGAAGAATGTTGCTGGCTTTGTGACATAGAGATGATAGTGTAAAAGGCAGAATAAGAGATGCATTTTTGAGCATGACAAATGAGCGAATTTGTTATGCTTGACTGTACTCAGGGGATAAAAAGGTCTTCTCTTCTCTTCTCTTCTCTTCTCTTCTCTTCTCTTCTCTTCTC
>NW_020954577.1:15707134-15761277 GCF_900497805.2 Vombatus ursinus | reverse complement strand
CTCTCTCTCTCTCTCTCTCTCTCTCTCTCTCTCTCTCCCCCCACTCCAGTGGATAGGGGAGGAGAGAGGGAAAAATTGGAGTGCTGGGAATGCTTGATAATTCTTGATTAGTTTTACCTAAGAGCTTTTTTTCTTCCTTTTTAAATATTATAAAGGATGAGTTGCTAGGTAAAAGGGGAGTGATATATATTAAAATGAATATGAAGTAAAAACAAAAGGTATCACTAAGCATTAAATTATATATCATACACACATATGTATATATGTATGTGTGTGTATATATAAAAGCAAAGTCCTTTGCATCAACAATCTCCTGTGACACTCACAAGAGGCCTGTAAGGAGGTCACTGGGGGGACTCTACACACAGGAAAAATGAGACTCACACAAGGGAAGCAGCTCACTCAAAATTCCCTAGTTCCCAAGTGTTAGACATGAGACTTGAAATCCAGTCTTCCTGAATGCAAGTTTGTTATGGCATCATAAAACATCAGCCTCCATGTGGCTACCCTAAGTAGGACTGACTACACTAAGTGGGGCTGGACACATTCATTCCTTTTTGCAGAAACCTTCAGACATATTCGAGCTCACGACGAAACCTTCCTCTTTCTTTAGATGTTTCATTCTTCCAGTAACAAACCACAGACTTTCCACGTGGGGAAGGAAACGTGGGCATCACACCCATTCATCCTGATGCAGACAAGGTTTCCCCTCTCCTACCACGTAGCAAGTCCTTGCCCTTGCTCTGTGTGATATGTGTTGTATGTAACAATAGCAGTTACAATCGCCACCAATTCTATGGCACTTGCACACATTATTTCATTTGATCTTCACTACATTCTATGAGGTCAGAGCTATGATGACCTCAGGTAAGGAAATTATGACACATAAAGGTTATGTGATTTACCCAGGGTCTCACAACACAACATCTGAGGTCAGATCTTCCTGGCGTCCAGTCCAGCACTTTATCCTTCTCTCTCCTGAGCTGCCTAGAGGCAGTATACCAGTATAAACATGCACGCTGTCTCCCTCCTTAGACTATTGGCTTCTTAAGAGGACAGATTGTTTCACTTTTGTCTCTTTGTATCCCTGAGTCCTGGTATATAGTTGGTACCTAATAAATGTACATTGATCGATTGACCTGGAATCAAAATAAGACTAGGCTGGCATTTCTTTCTATCAGATGTTTCTTACTCACACAATAGTCTTGACTCATCCAAAGATCCTGTAGGGTGTATCTACCTACAGCTCCCCTTCCCCAGAACAAAGAGAGTGAGCTAGGTGGAACAGGACCTAGAGTCAGGAAGACCTGAATTCAAATCCTACCTCAGATCTCTACTTGCTATGTGATCCTGGGCAAGCCATTGACTTCATTTTCCTCAGTTTTCTTAAATGCAAAATGGGGATAATAATACCCCCTACCTCCCCGGGTTCTTGTGAGGATCAAATAAGATAATATTTATAAAGCATTTAGCATAGTGCTTGGCACATAGTAGGCATTTAATAAATGCTTGCAGCCTTCCTTCTTTCTGCTCTCTCAAGAGCTCCCAACCTTTCTGGTGCTGAGCATTAATACTGTCCAACTTCAGTCAGCTATCACTTACCCAAGGAATCTGGAAAACCAGCTCCTCTGAGGTGGTAGACAGATTTGATCACACAATGCCTCCTTTTCCTGCTCTTAATGTCTGAAATCCCCCAAATAGAGAGTTTTCTTCCCCTTGTCTTCTCCTCCTCTGTTAAAATGCCACCAAAGTAGAAATATAAAAAGCCCCCTTTGTCACACACACTTGCATACGCATGCATGCAAGCATACATGCAAACTCAGTCATACATAAACACACACACACACATACTTACTCACACACACGTACCCTTCAATGGTTTTTGTTTTGTTTTTCCCAATTTTTCACAGAGCAGACATGGGACAAGGCCTGAATACACTGTGTGCCCATGGGAGACATAGAGGAAGCACATGAACAAGGCCAAGTGACTCCTGTTTCACGACTTTGCCTCTGGTGAGTCCAGAATGGTTGAGACCAGGTCAATCTTCTACTGTTTCTTGGAGTATTTAGATTATAGTGGAAGACTCAGAGAAGAGGGTCACACTAACTGTTGCAAGTGTTGGCCCATGGACAACTACAGAAAGCATCTTGAATGGGGGAACCAAAGGCATGAAGGTTTTTGGGGAAAATACAATGTCTATCGCTCAAGGAAGCTTCCTCATGTTTCACTTTTGCAGTGAACTTACACATCCGGTACCAATTTGAGGTCAGGGTCTGGTCCTGGGATTTCTCTGGTATAGAGAATGCGAGGACCAAGATTCTCTTTCTGTTGACAAAACGGTCACCTTTTCTGAGTCTTAGAGTCTTAGAGAGTCACTAAGAGGTGAGTCACTTGGCACCTACATGTCAGAGGAAGGACTAGAACCCAGGTATTCCTAGCTCTAATGTCAGATCTCTGAGCACTATGCCATTTGACCTCCAATGGAAAGATTGTAAGTTCCCTAGCTCAATTTTTAGAAAGATATTATTGGAAAGGGGGACTTTATCCTGTGTGGACAGACTCTAGTCTACCTCTATTTCTTGTAATACCATGGAAAATACTGGTTTCAAACATTTTCTTAAAATACCTCGTGTTGCATAAGGAGAAAATAAAAACATGCTGACTAAAACAAAACAAACAACAAAAAATGTGTAGTCAAATGTCATTCCAGTTCTAGAAACAATACAGGTCAAAAACAGGCTTTAGTAACTTTTTAGTTCATTCATGCATGGGCACCTGTGCTTTCTTGTAAGTTCTTGCATCCATAAGCAGTCCCAGCCAGTCTTAGCCTTATCTTTCTATCTAGTTCTTCTTCAACCTATAGAGGTTCTTCCATTGCTCTTCACAAATTTGGCAGGTGTCACTACAAATACTACCACGTGTTTAGCAAATGAACTTGACTCTAAACTGTTGTCGCCCTTGACTAGGTAGTCTCATTGCTTGGTAAAGACATTGAATTGTGCATGTCTTTGATAGTTTCAGAGCTTCTTTGCTCCCTCCCCTCTTGTGACCACTGTTTTCTCTGGGCAAATGTTCTTTCTGAAATGTTGATTGTTGAGATAAATGTCTTCTTCACTTTGATCTTGTTTCTCCATTTTCCTGATTCAACAGCATGTTGAATATACTGTGTTGGAACTGTTGTAATTGCACATAGTTTTATCTTTAGGTAAAGCATCCTTATACTTTCTTTTAACTTGGTGTCCTTTATTAAACTTTGCTCTAACCAGTACATGGTGGGACTTCATACCAACAACTGATCTGGAGATGACACCTATTTTCTAATGGAATCAATTGCATTTTTGTTGTGTTTACATCATTTGTCATATGCATCGTCTAATTTTCTTCACAAAATGATTCATCGTATATAGAAACAAACAACATTGACCCTAATATGAGAGTATCTGCAATCAAATATTGACTCTGACAAGATCTGTACATATCAACCTCCTTCAGCCTCAGTTTTCTCACCTGTAAAATAAATAGATTGAACTAGAGCAGAAATTTTTCATGTGTAAGCGTGACAGACATTTTAGCAGTTCAAAGGAGTATAAAACAATGGACTCTTTTTTCAGAATGAGTATTTTAAATGTATAAAATGAAATATGTAAGATTACAAAGAAAACAAATTTTAATAAAGTATTTATTCAAATAAAAAAAAAGTTCACAGACCCCAAATTAGGAATCCCTGGACTAGCTGACCTTGGTGATCTCTTTCAACTCTACATCTATGACCTATGAATGAGGGTTCTTAGTAAAGTAGGAACTTGTCCACCAGCCTTTATAAATTCCAAATTGTACTTTCCATGCTACTTTAATTCTTTTCTTCTATGTCTAACTTTCTTTGGAATTTGCCAGTTTCCAAAGTATCTGATGCTTTGATTTGCTAGACCTTGGCAAGACATCCTAACATTTCTCCATTTCATTATCTGCAGCTGATGCTAGTACATATGTTGCTATTATTTCCTTGGTGATCTGTTTGTTTATACTCACCATGGTCCCAGTGAGATGAGATGATGAAGAGTCCTGGAAAATAATCTATCCTGTTGCCTCCACATACATAGAGAAGCCAATAACACACATCTCTTCATTCACCCCCTCAAGGAGAGTACTTAAGCTTTCTACATAAACCTTCAGGTTAATGAAAAAATTTTTAGAGCTTCCACATTTAGATTTCTCATTTTCTGCTGAGGACAACCTACTTTACCCCTACTCCTTTTCTTCTTGTTCCTAGACCTACCCACTTTGGCCCTGCAACCCATCCCCTAGTCAATACCCTTGGCTTGGAAATCTTGTCCTACTATTCAAAAGCTTCTCTTCATCTGATCTCTTGAAACTCTATTCTTCCCATTTTTCCATCTTCTTCAGGCAATGGAAGCCTGGCTCTGTGGATGACCTCAAATCCCAGGTCATAGCCAATGTCTCCAAAGCTGCCTAATTCTCTCTCATCCCTCTATACTCACTGACACAGCGGGCTAGGATGAGGAGGTATCTACCCTTTGGTCCCTATCTTCACTTCCAAACCTTGATCTGCTGCTATCACTCTTCATTCAATTAATCAAGCATTTATTATGCATCTCCTATGTGCATGATAGTATACATCTACAAGGAGCAAAGACCTTCATCAACTTTGCGGTTCACTCCATTCATCTATATCAGCATATATACAATCTCTTTATTATTAGAATCTACTGCCCCCAATGCCGTTTTTCCTACTTTCTAAGAGAGTTTAGTACCCAATTTACAATCTCTCTCTTGACTCTCATATTGGGTGCTTTAATACATAAATTGACACCCCCTTGTGTTGCCTAGCTCAGAGTTCAGCTACATGCTTGACTAACCCCTCTCCCTCATGAGTTTCACTAGTTAAATAACATCCACTCTGCCTCTGCAATTCCTTTCACGTTGACTCCCTTCTCTTCCCTCATACAGTCACTTCTGTCGCTGAGGTCCTTATCACCTCTTTTTTTGGGCTATTGCAAGATCCTCTTATTTGATCCCCTCTCTTCCAGTCTTTCCCACTCCAAACCATTCTTCTCAAACTTCTAAGATAATCTTTATAAGGCATAGACTTTTCAATGTCAGTCCCCTAATTAAACATATTATTCTGACATTTAAAATCCTTCCCAATATGACTCTAAACCACCTTTCCAGACCTATTTCACATTGTTCTCCTTCTTGCATTTGAATTAGCTGTTGCCCAAACTCATATAACTCTGTCATCTCTTCCCTTCCCTAGGCAGCATGCTAGTATCATCTCTAGCTCTCAGAAGCCTTATTTGTGTTTGAGGCTCAGCCTGAACGTGGCCTTCGTTTTCCTTATGCCCATTCCTATTTGTTGAAGCCTGCCCACCATGATACCTGGTTCTGACTTATCAGTCTCCACAGTGTATCCGACCAGGAGAAAGTAAGCTCTTTTAGGGCAGGAACATTCGACCTTTCTTTTCTTTTTGTCTTTTTGTCTCTGTATCTCCAGCTTGAAAAAAAGTAGACAGCTACTAAATGCTTATTGGATTGGAGGGACTAGTCCCCAAATTAGGTCACTCTGAGTCCCTTCTGCCCCACTTTTACCATTGTTAGTACAGAAGCAATGAAGTCTCTGCATATAACTGAGTACCATTGTGTACTACTATACAACAGGGCTGGCCCCAACATCCTCTTTCATGGCCTTGATATACATCATCCAAGGATCATGGATTCGAGTTCAAGGGACCTGAGAAATCATCTATTCCAATGTCTTCCCCCTCCACCCATTTTATAGGTGCAGAAATTGAGGCTCAGAGAGGTGTCATAACTTTTTTAAGGTTGCACAAATTCCAGCAATCTTTCCAATACTAGACCACACTAACTCCCAAGGATTTTTGTGGAGCAAAAGATTTAGTAAATCCCCCCTCAAAATAACTAATGGGATTTTCACTGGTTTGAATTCCGATCTTTTTGCCTTTGAAAACTCATGAGTGTTTTTTGAGACGATACCATCCTTATTGCTACTGCTTACGTCTACTGTGGCCATAGCATGAACAAGAAAAGTCTTTGGTGTGCATATGTTTCTGCAGTTTGTTAAAGATGAAAAATAGTTTCATTCTGTGCCTCAGAAGAGGGGAGGTTAGAAGGTTACAACTCATGTTTGTACAAGGTATTACAGCATCTCTCTAGTCAATTGGAAAATGGAACTTACCGATACTCCGACTAAATCAAAACAATGTGCTTTTTTCCCCCCAGAAAATCTCCCGCCCAAACATCAATTTGGCTTCTTAGTCCCTCATTTAGAAAATGCATGTTGATTTACCACAAGTGTCTCATTTAATCAGAGGCATGAAAATGGAAAGGGAGTCTGGTTCTTGTTTCTTTGTATTTTCAGAATATAAATGAGGGGCAGTAAGAGCTGGCATTTCTAGGGACATCGATTGTATATTTGTATAGCAGTGTTTATGAATTTCAGACTATTCTGTAGCCAGGTTTAAAATATAGGCAAGAATGTTCTTTTCTAACTAAACACATGGGGAGAAGGTTAAAATCAAAGTCTTTTTGTCCCCCAAAGAAGATAAGATACTAGATGATCCCAAATGTTTGAAAATGAAAGTGTATGGGCACCATGAAATCCAAAGATTCTTTCCAATGGAGAAGAAAAAGACTCCATCAGAATTCAGTTCAACTCAATTCAACAAACATTTGTTGAGTACCCACAGTGTGTCAGAGACTGAGCTAAACACTGGGAATACAGCCCCTCCCCTCAAAAGGCTTACTTTTAGCAGAGAAGACAACATGTATGCATACAATTGATCAATTGTGTAATCAAGTCAACAAATATTAAGAAACATATCTACTGTGTGCCAAGCACTATATATACCAGGCTCTAAAGATATGAGTACAAAGAAACAATCGCTATTTGTAAGAAGCTAATATATTTTCAATTAAGTTTTTATTTTATTTTCATTTTGTACTTAAACACTGAAAAACAATATTGTCAAATGCGTAGTCTAAAGACTATATATGAAACCACAAATCTATATTTCATACCACTTGCTTTTTAGAATAAAATATATAATAAATTATAGATGTTACTTTCAAAATTGTCCAGATTGCGAGTTTCTTTCTGAATTTCCTTGTTTTCTTCTGTGCATTTAAAAAATAAAGGTTTCAGGGAAGCTAGGTGGCACAGTGGATAGAGTACCGGCCCTGAAGTCAGAAGGACCTGAGTTCAAATACGGCCTCAGACCAAACACTTGACACTTATTAGCTGTGTGACCCTGGGCAAGTCACTTAACCATAATTGCCTAAAAACAAAAAAAAACAAAAAAACAAAAAAAGGTTTCAATGACCCTCTTTTTTTTTTTGGCTTCGCTACTGGTAAGGCTTCTCCTCATATTTCTCTGGGATATCCAGTTTAAAATATGCAATGAACAATTATATTGGGGAATAGAACTCTAAATATGTATGTGTGTGTGTGTGTGTGTGTGTGTGGAAAAACAGTGTGATATAGATATGTATGTAAACATACATACACACATATACATGTATGTATATAAGTATATGATATACATTCATAGAAACATATGTATACCTATACACATAAACTTCTCATGGCATAATAACCTATCTCTTTCGCATTGCATTTATGGAAGCATCCAAAACACTAGCCAGTAAGATAAAAGTAAATGGGTGGAATATAACCGCAAAAGAACAATTCTTTAAAATTCTTTTCATTTCCACCACACCTCGAGTTTATCACATCAATCTACCCAGTACCTTCCCTGATGCCTCTCTCTTAGACCCCACCATCCAGAAGAGTGATGTCTAGTATGTCCATAGAGTCACTGACATACTTCCTCTTTATACATGTGCCTACAGTGGTCTTAAAATACAACATAAGCTCCTGGAGGACAGGGGTTATCTTTTCTTGACTTTGAATCACTAACACCCAATATAATAGTTGATACATAGTAAGTGCTTAATAAATGCTTGTTGATGACTTGAAACAAATCAATGAATTTCATTTTAAATATCACTTTTTTCCATTCTTGTGTTTTTTAACTTTATTTATTTTGTTTTATCAACAATCACTTCCATAAGCTTTTGAGTTTTAAATTTTTCTCCCCCTCCCTCCCCACCTTCCTTCCCAAAATGGTATGCAATCCGATATAGGCTATACATACACATTCCTATTAAACACATTTTCACATTAGGCATGTTGTAAGTAAGAATTAGAACCAATAGGAGGAACCACCAGAAAGAAGAAACAAAACACAACAGAAGAAAAAAGAGTAAATAGTATGCTTCGATCTGCATTCAAACTCCATAGTTCTTTCTTTGGATGTGGACACTATTTTCCAACATGAGGCCTTTGGAGATGTCTTAGATCCTTGCATTGCTGAGAAGGGTTAAGTCTATCAAAGTTAGTCATCGCACAATGCAGCTGTTACTGTGTACAATGTTCTCCTGGTTTTACTCACTTCACTCAGCATCATTCCATACAAGTCTTTCCAGGTTGTTTTTTTTTCCGAAGTCTACCTGCTCGTCATTTCTTATAGCACCATAGTATTCCATCACATTCATATACCACAACTTGTTCAGCCGTTCCCCAATTGATGGGTATCCCCTCAATTTCCAATTCTTGGCCACCACAACAAGAGCTGCTATAAATAGTTTTGTACATGTGGGTCCTTTTCCCTTTTGTATGATCTCTTTGGGATATAGTCCTAGAAGTGCTACATAGTACTTTAAGGTCTATAAACTGATTGATGCTGTCCCAACCCTGATTCAGACCCTCATCACCTCATGCCTGGGCTATTGCGACAGCTACTGGTGAGTCCTCCAGCCTCAAGTCTCTCCCCACTCCAGTCCATCCTCCATTCATCTGCTAAAGGTACTTTCCTAAAGCACAGGTCTGTCCATGTCACTCCCTTGCTCAATAAACTTCATTGGCTCCATATTTCCTCCAGATGAAATACAAAATGCTCCTTTTCACATTCAAAGCCCTTCATAACCTAGCTCCCAACTACATTCCCAGTCTCCCTGCATCTTTGATCCATTGATCCTGGCTTCCTGGCTATTCCACAAACAAGACACTCCACCTCTCAGCTCTAGCTATCCCCTCTGTCTGGAATGTTCTCCCACTTCTGCTCCAACTACTGACCTTCCTACCTTCTTTTTGGTCCCAACTAAAATCTCACATTCTTCAACCCCTCCTAACTTCAGTGCCTTCTCTCTGTTATCTTTCCCCACGTGTTCTGTACATAGCTTACTTTGCATAGATTTGTTTGCATTTTGTCTCCTCATTAGATTGTAAGCTCCTTAAGGACAGGGGCTGTCTTTTGCCTTTTTTTTCTTGTATCCCTAGGCCTTAGCACAGTGTCTCACACATAGTAGGCACTTAATAAATGTTGACTGACTGAGTAAATTCTCCACTAAGGGGAGTAAAACTTGAGCACACACCTTCTCAGGAAACTCCATTCCCTGTACAGAGCAGCTAAGTTGGCTCATTGGATGTTAGACCTGAGGGGAGGGCTTAGAGCATCTCCAGCCCAAAGCCCTGCAGAAGAAAGGGACAGGGTCAGGAAGCAACTTATCCAAGTCATGCCTCTGAGATGCAGTGGACCCAAAGGCAGATGCCAGAGACAAAGTCTCCCTGCATGTGGTAAATCAGGAGAATAGAGCAAATTAGTAAATTGGATCTCAAACTGAAAAGGGCCTTGGAAGGGGAGAGGAGAAATATTTATTAAGCACCTACTATGTGCCAGGCACTGTGCTAAGCACTTTACAAATAGAATCTCAGTTGATAATCACAAAGACTCAGAAAAGTAGTTTTATCATCCTTATTTTACAGTTAAGGAAACTGAGGTAGACAGAAGTTGTGACTTACCCATAGTCAATCAGCTAGTGTCTGAGGCAGGATTTGAACTCAGGATTTACTGACCCTAGGCCCAGTACTCTATGCACTGCTTCACTTAGCTTCCTCTGAGATGGACCTTAGAAGTCATCTCATCCTTTGGCCTCCTTTTACATATGAGCAATCTGGGGCCTACAGAGAGGAAGTCACTTCCCAAAGTTACTAAGGCAGTATCTGGTAAAGGCAGAATTCAAACTCAGGACCTTAATACCAAAGCAGTATTACGCTTCTCCCATCAAATCGTTTCCAAGAACAGGTGGAATGGAAGGAATGGTCTTCTTTCCCCAACTGACTATAACAACTACATTTAACTTTAACATTTAAACAAGCATTGTCACTATGACAGAGACAATTAATTACAAGGAAAGAAAATGATCACCACCAGCCACCAAGGAAGAATGTTTCATTTGTCAGATTAACTGCTTAGATGGGTCTAAGAGTGTTGTGTGTTACAGGGTAAAGCTTCTAAGCTAGGAAGCTGAATTTTTGCTTCAGAACTCATCGCAGTTTGATAACAGATCCCAGGTCACACGTCCCAACAAACTTGGGAAATGGATCCTCCAATTCCAGATTATTTTAAGTGCTTTTCCTATGCACCATCACAGGGAGAATTGCTGGCGATTTATTTGGCAGAAACATGTCTCTGACAGGCCCTTCCGGAGGAACAACTCCATAATTCACTCTCCCTTAATGTGGCCTTAAACATTAAGTGTTTCCGTAAGCTCTAAATAGATAACAGTACTTTCTAACAACTACATTCTTAGATACAAGTTTATTACCCAGACAGGAAAACTGCTTTCTGGCCAAAGAAAAAAAAAGGTTTTTTTTTTCCTTTTCTAGATTTTTTTTTCCTTTTAATGAGGTTAAAAGAAAACATCCTCTTTGTCATTGGTCCCAAAAGGATATTCCCAACTTGGTAACTGGAGATGTAATAATTTTCTAATATAAAAAAAAGATAATTTTAAAAGAGAGAATCAGCCTCATAATCTGCTTATTAGATAGAGAGCTGGTTTTTGTCTCAGACTGACCTGGGTTCCAATCTTGCATTAACCTCTCTTATACCTTAGGACTTATCTAATAAGTCAGAGTTGGGAAATGTTTGTCATGGTGGAGATTTCCCCTGAAACTGATGAATGCACAGACACACCCAGGTTTCTGGTAGGTCTCTTTCTAGGCTCTTCATTCCCACCACACCCTCAGTTGTTAGACAGTGATTCAAGATTGAATATCGGCCATCAGCCTGGTAGATATATGTAATGCATTCTGATACTGCAGATACGAACCATATCAACAATCAGCAGAGCTGGGAAATTGGTGCTATGCCCCAGTATAGAAAATGTAGAGATAATCCCGTAGATCCCTCCCTGGTCAGCTGTCTTTGGTGCAGAAATTGATGGTGATTCCTTGCTCCGATGGGGACAGCTAGGTGGAAAGTGGATAGAGTGGCCCGAAGTCAGGAAGACTCATCTTTCTGAGTTTAAATCTGGCCTCAGATACCTACTAGCTGTGTGACCCCGGGCAAGTTACTTAACACTGTTTGCCTTAACTTCCTCACCTGTAAAATGAGCTGGAGAAGCAACGGCAAACCACTCCAGAATCTTTGGCAAGAAAACCCAATGAGGGGTCACAAAGAGTTACCACAACTGAAAAACAGCTGAACAATTTACAACAAAAACCTTGTTCCAGTAACATGCAAAGAATGGATCCACGTCAAGAGATGGATCTATGAAAATATTGTCTGAAATGATGGGATGTTATGGAAAGAAACAAATATAAAGAATCTCAGATGAATCATGCATTACCCAGAATATGACACCTCAAAAAGTAGCCACAGTCTGTACAGTGATTTGTCTATTATCTCATTTCATCAAACCAAAAGAGAGATCACAGAATTCTGTTGTTGACATACATCAGTGGCCATTGAGCACCACAGATGCCTAAACAAAGATCCCTTTTTGTATGTACCTTCTTAGGGATCCTCTGGTGTCTGCTTAAAGACCTCCGAGGATGGGGATCTATTATCTCCTGAGGCCATCCATTCCATTATAGGACAGCTCTTGACCACTGGGGACTCTTGGGATATAACTGTATCACAATGGCTAAAACTGGCTGCCTCTTAGAATCTCAAGGTTCCTTCCAAACTCAGCTCATGCACAATGTTCTACATATAGGAGACCATTCCCTCAGCTCCTAGTGTCTCCCTCCTCAAAATACTTGAAATGTTGCTTATATATGCCTCCATATAGACATGCCTCACCTGAAAGAATGCAAGTTCTTTTGTGACAGAAATTGGTGACCTTTGACTTTGTCTCCCTGGTGCCTAGCATAGGCACAACATAGACTCTTACTAAATGTTTTTTTTTGTTTTATTTTTGTTTTGTTTTGTCTTGAATAGTATTTTATTTTTTCCCCAGTTACATGACAAGAAAATTTTCCACATTCATTTTTATAAGATTTTGAGTTCCAAATTCTTCTCCCTCTATCCCTCCCCTCCCCCATTCCCTCTTCTAAAAAGGGAGGCAGTTTGATATAGTTTATATATGTGCTACCATGTAAAAACATGTCCATGTTAGTCATGGTTGTGAAAGAAGAAACAGATCAAAAGGAAAAAAAAGGAAATTAAAAAATATGCTTCATGGGGCAGCTAGGTGGTGCAGTGGATAGAGCTCTGACCTTGAAGTCAGGAGGACCTGAGTTCAAATCCAGCACCAGACACTTGACACTTACTAGCTGTATGACCCTGGGCAAGTCACTTAACCCCAATTGCCTTACCAAAAAGCAAAAAAAGAAAATAAGCTTCAATCTGCATTCAGGGTCCATTGGTTCTTTATCTGGATATGGATAGCATTTTCCTTCGTGAGTCCTTTGTACTTATCTTGGAGCATTGTGCTGATGAAAAGAACTGAGTCATTCATACTTTATCATCACACAATGTTGCTGATACTGTGTACATTGTTTTCCTGGTTCTGCTCATTTCACTCTGCATCAGTTTATACAAGTCTTTCCAGGTTTTTTTTTTCTGAAATCTGCCTGTTCATCATTTCTTATTGCACAATATTATCCCACTACATTCATATACCACAGCTTGTTCAGTCATTTCCCAATTGATAGGTTTCCCCTCAATTTTCAATATTTTGCCACCACAAAAAGGGCTGCTATTTACTAAATGCTTATTAATTAATTGTTGCTGCTGCTGCTGCTGGTAGTACTTTGGCTAGAGCTAACTTGGCAAATGTTGTAGCCCAGGCTTCAAACTGACTAAAGTAAGGGTATAGGACTGAAGCTTCCCCAATGGAATCACCTCAGATTCTTGAGGGTGACCTCCATTTAGTTTTGTCTTCAAAACAAAGACTGAGAGCTACCTGCTTGTTCCTGGCATGGGATTTGGTCTGGAAAGAATATGAGTATCTACTTCTATTTAAAAATCCCTTAGAATTCTGTTCCCATTTTTTTAAGGAACATTTATAAAGTACATTAAGTTTGAGAAAGTGCCTGACATCTATGACTATAGGTGTTAAGTTCTCATTTTACAGACAAGGAAATGGATTTCAGAGAAGTCACATGGCTCCACCATGATCACAGAGCTAGTAGGTTCCCAAGGGGGAAATCCAAGGCCTCTCTTGATTCTGGGTCCCAGCAGTATCCCCATGACACCTTGCTTTCTTTCAATGTGTCAGTGATGATCTTAGAATACACGCAGAGTACAGTTGCTTCATTCCTTCGGTCTTCTGTAAATACTGTACTATGGAACTCAATGGACTGATTTGTGTCTTGGCTTTCATATTGTAGGAGGGAGTCCTTCTCAGGGAGAAGAGGTCAGTGAGGAGCTTGGCGGGTGTTTGAATGAGTCTTTTGTGTTCTCTTCACTCTCCGAGGTCACCCCCACTTTTTGATGATCTTAAGGAATCTTTTTTTTTTCCCGGTAAAATTATGAATAGCCCCATGAGAGAGGAAGTCAAAGACACTCGAGTGCTGCATATTAAAATCATTGAGGAAGAAAAGCCAAATCAGAGCCATTGGCAGCTCAGTGGCTAATGCCTTTTTTAAACAGTTTGATAGTTTCGATGGGTTCTTCACTTCCAGATTTAAAAATCAAGAATCTGCCTACAAATATGGCAAATAGCCAAAAGCATGACTCCAACCCAGCCCAGTTCAGCCAAAAACTCCAGAAAAATTAGCCTGGAGATTGGATACTGCTCATTGCAATCCAGATGAGTCTGGCTTCACCAAAATCCTAAAGTTCCATGGAGTGACCTGAGATAGGCATGGATGTCACCTACATATGCATGCACACACAGGCACATGCGCATGCGTGCGCACACATGTGTACACACACACACACACACACACACACACACACGGAGTCTGACATTCCAAATATACAGAGTAAATGTGCATAACCACAACTGAAATTCCTAAAACAATGTCTGTAGCTTCCATTAGCCCTCCTGCCACTAATTTACTTCCCCCCACCCCAGGAGAGTCAATGAATGACCTCATCTCCCACTAGGTGGTGACAGAAAGGATAGAGTGTTGAACTGGGAGTCAAGAAGACCTAAGTTCAAATTCTGCCTCAAATCTTCACTATTTCTCTGACCTTTGACAAATCCCTTAACTTCTGACTGCCTCAGTGTCCTCAACTGCTAAATGGGGATAATAATAGCACTTGCCTCAGAGAGTAGCTGTATCAAATGAGATTTCTAAAGCATTCTGCAAACTTTAAATCACTATATAAATGTTACTGCTACTTTCATCATTAATATTATTTCTGAAGCTAAATTTTCTGTGTATGCCAACATTATTGTTTATGGAACCAGAATGATGAAAATCAAGTTTCCCACATCCCATCCATCACACATGCAGCTCCTCGTCCTCAGTGATCTCAGAGAGCTTCACAAACATTCTCCATAATCTTTACCAAAGACCTCACTGTCTGCCTTATGGTGTTCAAATTGTCAGTTATCACAAATCTGGTTTAAAATAACAAAACTGAGACAAAGGCACGAACACAGGCAGCAATAGAATGCTGGACTCCAGGAGGAGCAAGCAGGCCAATCTTATTTAGCCTCATCACTTGTCTTAAGATTGGAGAGGTAGGTTGGTGTCAGGTCATGGAGTACATTAAAAGTCAATATGAGGAGTTTTTGCCTTTTTATTTCCCTAGAGGTAATAGGTAGCATGATATCACAATGGATGTGGAGAGATGAATGCTGTAAGAAAGTGTTCTCTTGTCCAATGAATTATCAATGGTTGGCTGATAGGCTCGTGTTGCTTCATCTCATCACTCAACAAAGACCCTGGGTAAGATCTTTCCAGCCTTTCTTCTTCTCTCCAAAAGAGTTCATTTATTTGTAATACTTTCTCTGTGAGTAATGTTGGGATTGGCTCTGGGGACTCTGGTGTCTTAAGAAAGACTTGTGACTCATCAGAATATGCTATGAACTGGCTGTTGTGGATAAAGAAGTGATTAGCAGTGATTTTAGCCTTGGAAAAGAAAGACACTAATGATTTTTCTCAAAGGCATGCCAGAAAATTTCGGACAATTGTAGACAGGGAAGCCCTGCTCCAAGAATATTTGTCTTGCTACCATGGAACTAAAAGCCAGAATATAAATCAGATGGAACATGTGGACCACATCTTCGCAGTTGATGTCCTGAGCAAAGCCCTCTCTGTCTGCCTAGTTCACAGAACAAGCTTGCTTTCCTCTGGAATGAAGCTCTGGATGCAATGTGATGCTCAGAATCTGGAGGACCATCTTACCTTGGGGGAAGGTGGGAATCCCTTAAGGGGGAATACATATGTACCCCTTGTTTATAGGCTATTGGGAATCCATTACATATTTTCTATGTTTTCTGTGGGGCAGAATAAAGACAGTTCTATACATATCTTGTTACCTTGAGTGCTCCTACAGGATCTGAATATTCCTTTGACATACATCCATTCTCTCTATTTGAACTTAATCTGAGATTTCCCACTGGAAAATCAGGACAAGGCAAAAGAAGAGAGAATGATTTGAGAGGCAGCCTCCAAGAGCAAATCTCGTCTATATTAGCCCAGAGCCTGGGCATGCTATGTCATGAGTTTTATCAACTGTAACAGTGCTTCAGTCAAAGATATATCCATAACATTTTGCATTCAGAACCAGAGTAACTTCCATTCAGTTAAGCTCACTGTGGTCTTTTACATATCCTTATGGTGTATATGGTGGGAACTTTTCATAACACAGGTCAACATCTTGCACAAAATATTACAAAGACAAAAAATACATACATGAGTGCACACCCTGTGTGCATACACACATCAGGGAAGGGCAGAAAACCAGAGCTTGGCTAGATATCGCAGCTGCTTCTTTGGGAGGGGGAATGCCTGGCGTTAGACTCTATAATTCCTACAACTACTTTTCCAGAATTCTGTCCTCTTTCCTGTGCTTCCTCCACCTACACCTTCCTCCCAGCACCTGCCCAGTAGCCACAGGAGAGCTAAAAACTCAAGAGAATCTTTGCCCATTTGGGCATTTCTGAAGGAGGAAGAGGAAATGATGTGATTTTTTTTCCAAATCATTTTCTTAATAAAAACAGAATTTTTCTCCAGCCTCTTTTAACCTATTAAGGGTCCCCCGAAGATGTTCCAGGTTTCTCTCTACCCCAACTTTTGCTCTTAGGAAAGGTTCTGTTTGAAAAATTAAAAAATAGTTTCCAGTTATCAAAAGCAATTGATCTATTCTCATTTTCTTTTTCTTCTCTTTCTACTCAACTGCATGTAGTTTGGGAAACACACATTCCAAGGGCGTCTTTCTTTTTCTATGGTTCAGCTGCATACTGGCAGTCAGCCGGGGATGTGTCAGCATCAGGACCCAGGGCCCTTGGGGAATTATTCTTGGGCTTTGGAGAGCTTTGCTGTCATTCCTATGAATCTGTATTTTTGTTTAGGAGAAGCACACAAGGAATGGTAACCACAGGAGGAGAAATAGGTGAGCACTTAAAGAATTGGGAAGTTTCAAACAAGGTAAAAAGAGTATTGTCACCTGGACTCCCACTAGATACCACTGAGAGAATATAAAAGTTTTGAACACCTTCTGTTACCTCGTTTCATCCTTAGAACAACTCTATGAAGTAAGTATTAACCCCACGTTTTAGATGAGTAAAGGAAAGCCAAGAGACACATGATGATGATACCAACAGTTACACACTTAGTAATTGTCAGAAGGAGGATTTGACCCAAGGGCTTGCTAACTCTAACTCAAGTTATTTGCCCATTACAATATATATTTTGTCCCAAATGATGCCATCTCAACATTGTGCCATCAGTTTCTTGTCAAAAGAATCCAAGACTGAGCTTCCTGGACTCCAATTCTACGTCTGTAACAAAACAAAAAAGCTCTCAGTAGGGAACAATGTTGGAGCCATGACCTAGAGTAAGAGACCTCAAGGGACACCCAGCATGGAAAGCAAATGATGGACTAAAAAGAACATCTTCAAAGGGAGCAAACATCAAAGGGAGCAGGTATAGACAGTGAGCTTAGCTTTGGAATCAGCAAACCCATGTTTGTGTGCAATGGAGGAAGTCACAACCTCTCTTGGCCTCAATTTTCTTGTCTATAAAATCCAAAGGTTGTGCTATGTTATCTCCAAATTTACATCTAAATCTAGGCTCCCCAAACCATGATTATTTTTATCATTCAAAGCAGCTCTTGTGTCAGAGTATGCAGCAATCTGCAGGTCCCTTTGGAAACCGGGGGGGGAAGGGGTCCCCAGAGAAGTGGAGGCATGAAGGAAAGGTGAGAATAAAATCAAGGGATTCTTGAAAATATTTCCCCTTTTCATCTGTAGAATTATTTTAACAATCGTTAAAGGGTTGGAGTGTTGACTATTTCCTCTGGGTTTCCTCTGGGCAGGTATGGTATCTTTGTCTCCCAAAACATAAACTCAAGACACTGGCCATTTAGCCTCACTCATCATTCTTCCTGCCAGGCCGAAGCCCACCATCTCTTTCAGCTACAAGACCGCCCAAGGGAGAAGCGAATGCTACCTCTGTCTTTGGTCCAGGTTCAAAGCTGCTCCTTACCTTTTCTTATAGGATAGCAGGAAGTATGAAAATTAAAACAAACAAAACAAAACAAAACAAAACAAAAAAAAAAAACAAAACCTGAATTCCCTTGGTCTATGGGATTCTAGCCTGGGATTATATACTTCTGTATAGAGTCTGGACACTGACCAGTATAGAAACCATTCATAAATGTCTAGTGAATAATGAAAATTGATTTTTCTTTTTTTGGTGATTAACCACCCACAAGGATAGGTGTACCAGAGGAAGAGAGAGGATTAGAATAGAAGGACAGAAAAAAGTAAGGCTTTCAAAAGAGGAAGATCTCAAAGCACCACTTACTCTGTGTTTGTGAATGACATTTAACATGATGATGAATGAGTTTCAACCAGTGCGTTTGACATGTGGCCCTAGGCAGCACATTGTGGTCCAGCTAGGCTAGAGTTAGAACGTAGCAGGGGCAACAAGGGATTCAGGCCGTAAGTTATAGGATTTAGGAAGAAAATGTTAAGTGGGGGGGGATTTTAGGGCATTTCTTTCAGAAGAACTCTTGTCATCGAACTTTACACTTTTTATTCTCCTCCTCCTCGCCACACCCTAGTCTGTTGAGGAAGATCTTCTCTACCAAAGTCTTCCTCCAATGCCTCCTTCCTCCTTCAATGGTCCCCCTGGGGTCTGCAAGCCTAGACCAATACGAGCTCTGCAAGTTCTACCAGGCCGTACAGACATTCAAAGAGCCTGTGTGATAGCTTGAGCCTCCTGTCTGAGGACTGGCCTGGGGGTCTCTTCACTATTCCACACTTAAAGGCAGTGAGGTGGTTCTTTGGCTCAGTTTCTCCAACTATAAAATGGAAAATAACAGAATATATTTGCCAGAGTTGTTGTAAGGATCAAATGAGATAATATTTATAAAGCATTTAATGCACAATGCTTGGCTCGTGTTTTGTTGCTGTTCAGTCACTCAGTTGTGTGTGACTCTTCATGACCCCATGGACTATAGCACACTAATGCTATCCATAAGACTTTCTTGGCAAAGATATTGGAATGGTTTGTCATTTCCTTCTCCAGTGGATTAAGGCAAACAGAGGTTAAGTGACTTGCCATGGGTCACATAGCTAGTAAGTGCCTGAAGCCTGATTTGAACTCAGGTCTTCCTGACCTTAGGTCCAGCACTCTATTCACTGAGTCACCTAGCTGCCCCTATGCCTGGCACAGATTTGGTGCTTAATAAATGCTATTCCTTCCTTCCTTCTTGGCCATGACAATATTGAATGTCTGTCCTATATGTTATGCTCAATAATAATAATATTAATAATAATAATACTGCTTTGGAATATTGCGTTGGTATAGATGTGGCCCTGCCCCAAAGGCCCCTTTGTTTTCATCACTTTTCATTGTTTCACTTGAGATTCCTGGCCTTTTCTGCTTCCATCAGGATGTGATTATTACTTCTCTAGTTCTATAAAGTAATCCTTTGGGAATTTACCCAGTTAGGGGCATTAAATAAATTAATTTAGGGAGGCCTATTTAATTTTATTGATTTGTCTTACCCATCATCGATTATTTTTTTTCTAATTATTTAGGCCCGTCTTTATTTCTGTCGACACTGATTTGTAGCTGCCGGTAGATAATAATATGAAGCAAGGCAAAAAGCCCAGGAGTTCCTATCATAGAACCTGGGCTCAAATTCTGACTCTTCCACTTACTATCTGTGTGACTTAGGACAAGTCACTTCACTGACAGCCGAAGCCTACTTTCTGAGCACTGGCTCTGTACCTTAGAGTCACCTACAAAATATAGTAGTTAGGCTGGCTGGCCTGTAGGATCCCATCTCATTCTAAATAGCTGATATTATAATCAAGACTGCAAGGACAAGGAGAATTAACCAGAGCAGTGTGCCTGTCCTGGCAACCAAACCATTTATTAAGGACCCACTATGTGCCAGGAGTTGTGCTGGAGCCCAAGACAAAATCAGAAACATTCAGGATTTCTCTGAGCAATAGAACTGTCCCACCTTTTGGAACCTAGACTTCTCAGAGACAATGCTGGATTTTAGTATTTCTTTTAAAATTAATTTTAAAAATATTTTAGAGCAGATGAATCAATACCATCTTCATGAAAGAGGATGGTGTCACAGGGAACTTGATATAAATGATGTATAGAAAAAGTGGAAAAGTACCCTTGACCTGAAACCTAATGGTTCCCAGAGCACTGATCTTGTCCATGGTGATGTGCTAAGAGAATGTAACGGAGTGAGTTTGGTGAGGATGCTTGTGGTGTTTTAGCTCTTAATGGTCTACAAACATTTCACATACCTCCTCTCTGGATTCTAGAGAGCCTGGAACATGACAGGCACTTAATAAATGCTTGTTTCCATGATTCTTTGCTCAGGAATCATGGATTAAGCACACTGTAACAGGGTGTTGGAATTTAGAGGAAAAAAGAAAATAATTCAGCCCTCAAAGAGCTTATAATCTATTTAAAAGGACAACCATTTAAGTATTTGTAAAATAGATACCAAATGAACGAATGAATGAATGTGTAACCTGGACTTATACCTATGAGGTGGACTTGTACCATAGGACCTAATCACAAAGGGATGAAACATTTAGTGGGCTTTATTATGTTTTGATCCAAGTGCTGAGGATAGAAGAAACAAATCAGTTCATGCCCTTGAGCAGCTCCTATCTTAATGGGGGAGACAGGATACAATACACAGGAAAGGGTTCAGGAGCAAGCCCGTCAAATGTCAGGTCACTTTGGCTGGAGGGCTCCTGGAGGGCTGGAGGGGATCAGGAGAGGCTTCATGCAGACCTCAGTGCTTGAGCTGGGTCTCCAAGGAAACGAAAGGAGAGCTTCTCAGAGGCCAGGAGGGAGTGTGTAACAGACTCTGGGTACAATCTGTGTGATTGTATAGACACAAGAGGTGGCATGTCATTCTGAGTATTGCTGTGGAATTGAATTCTCACAAGAGCCCTGTGAGGCACATAGGAAAGATAAAACTGAGAGCTTTAAAGGGATGGTCCACTATCACCTAGCACACAGCAGCCAACAAAGGATTTGATTCCACTGGTTCCAAATCCAGCACTCCTTTTTTATTTTATTTTTTTTAATTTTTAGGCAACTGGGGTTAAGTGACTTGCCCAGGGCCACACAGCTAGTAAGTGTCAAGTGTTTGGTCTGAGGTCGGATTTGAACTCAGGTCCTCCTGACTTCAGGGCTGGCACTCCTTCTAATAGATGGTGCCATCCCTATCACAGAAAAGTGCATGTTATCTCCCTTGAGTCTGGTTCTGCTGCTCTGAGAGCATAATTCCAAATTCAGATCTATTTGGAGACAGAGAGGAGGTGGGAGATCCTCCCCCTCACAAGTTCTGCAACCACTGGGAGAGGGGGAAGGTGATTTCCTTGTCTTTTCCTCCCCTGGAGACCTTGGCTAAAACCCTCAGAAGAAAAATCCTCATAAACTCTTCAGAAATTAAAGTCCTGCTCCCAAGTGCAGCTTGGAGAAGTGATCATTGCAAGTCTTGAAGTAAAGAGGCTTCAAGAGGTGACTGATGTGTCTGCCATTCTAAGAAGTACCCATCATTCTCAGAATTTACTTCTCTGTAATGAAATCCTCCATTTTTTCTCCTGTCCGCATGAAAAACTCATAAATCTCTCCATTGAACTGCTAAAATCTTATCTCTGGCCTCCTGTCCAGGCCTTGAGCTTCCATATGCCTGTGTGTGTGTGTGTGTGTGTGTGTGTGTGTGTGTGTGTGTGTGTGTTTCCCAAATTTCTTTTTTGAAACTTTAAAGCACTGTGTAAATGTGAGTTAGGATCATTTGAAGCATTATTATGTAGCTAATTAAAAGGAGAGGCAAAGCTGATCATTACTGTTTCTTTTTATTTGAATATTTCCATGGCCAGATCATAGTCTTTTTCTTAGCACTTTAGCCCACACATCTCAGTGTTACAGAATCACCTCTTAAGCCCTTTGTATAATCTAAAATATTCTCTTTTCCCAATAGCATTTGCTTTGTTCCTACTTCGAGACTTATTGATAATAAATAATTACAGGTGAAATATACATCAGTGCTTTGTGTATAACATTGTATTTGAACCTCAAAACAATGAGATAGATGTCTGATATTCTCCAATTTATATATGAGGAAACTGAGTCAGAGAGGTTAAGCGATTCAGTTGTCTATGTTCAACAACAAAGCTAGTAATTGCAGAAAGTAGGATCCAAACCCAGGTCTTCCTGACTTCAAGCCTGACCCCACCCCCAATCTATTTGAATACAACCATCCTATACTACTCTTCTCTCTTTCACCTTAAAACCTTCCCATTTCCAAATAGGATTCGTCTAATTCCTTTTAGTTATAAACTTCTTCCATAATATTCATTAAAAACAAACTCTCACCACTTCTGAAACCTGATCTCTATGAAGTCAGATCCCTCCTTGATGTAACTACCACCTGGACATTTGCTGTAGTTCAGGAACTCTTTCTCTATTAAGTCAGAAAATGAGCACTTTGGGTAGAGATTATATCTTCCCAAAGGTTTGATGGAGCTTCAAGGTCAAGGCCGTCATTGAACCAACAATAAATAACATAGTGCAAGGTGAATTAGAATCATGGTAATATATAACTCTTTTGTGCTATAGAGAATTGAGAGTTTAGACAACTAAACATACTGTCTTGACTCGGACAAATTACTTGACCTCCTTGGGCTTCAGTTTCATCATCTGTAAAATGAGAGGGCTGGACTTCTAAGGTCCTGCTCAGTTCTAAATCTATGATCCCAGGTTGTTTCCCCATCCTGGGCCTCAGGTTCCTCATTTGTAAAATGATGGCATTGGATTAGACATCTTCGGAGATCTTTTCCAGCCCTAGAGCTAAGATCTGATGACTAGCCAGTAATATAAACTTAACTCAGAGAGAAAGAGAAAAAGAAAGGAAGGAAGGAAGGAAGGAAGGAAGGAAGGAAGGAAGGAAGGAAGGAAGGAAGGAAGGGAGGGAGGGAGGGAGGGAAGAAAGGGAGGGGCATGGAAGGGAAGGAGGGGGAGACAGAGAAAGAAAGAGAAAGATTGAGAAATAAAATAGAAGATCAAGGGAGAGAGATAGAGAGGGAAGGAGAAAAAGAAAGAAAAGAGAGAAAGAATGAAGGAAAAGAAGAGAGAGAAGGAGGAGGGAAGAAAGGGAGAAAGGATAGGAGGGCGAGAGGATAGAAGAAGAGGAGGAAGAGACAGAGGAAGATTGAAAAATAAGAAAGAAAGAGGGAAAGAGAAAAAGAATGAAAAGGAGACAGAAAGAAACAAAGAAAAAGGGAAGAAAGAAAAGAAAGAGAAAAAGGAAGGAAGGAAGGAAGGAAGGGAAAGGAAAGGAAAAACTTTGTATTGTAACACAATGTTATGAATCTTATCCCATCCCAGAAAAGAAAGGCAGAGGTGGAGGTGGGGGAGGGAATCTGTTTCAGTCATTTTCCCAGTTCCATCTACCAGCTTCTGGGGAAAAGATCACTATTTCCAAGCTAGAAAGGAATTTTTGGGAAGGTTAAACTATGTTTAATTAAGGTGAGCAGGCCACACCAGAAATAAGAGAAGGGATACAAAAGTACAGCCAAAGATGAAAATATTGAGTTTCATCCTTGAGCTCAAAACATCTCTGTAAATAATTTAACATTCAAAATGGAGCAGACAGAAGAGACACCACGAGCAAGAGTGACCCACTCACAGACATTTCAGCTTCAGAAATGGAGTATGGAGGATGGAATCCCTTTCAAAAAGAAAGCAGACTATTCTGACTGCTAAGAGTTAGGCATGCTTATTACTATTCCTTCTGAGTCAAAACCCAAACCCGGTTTTTCCAGGCTCTATGTTACTGGATTATGAGGGATCATCTTGAAATTCTTTTTGTGTACTTTTGCGGTACAAAGATGGTCCCATTAAAATTAGATAAAACCCATTCCCTTCAGTTTGGCAAACATTTACTGGGCATATACTATATACCAAACATTGTTTAGGTATTGGGAATATAAAAATAAAATGAAAAGAATCTCTTAACTCAGAGACACTAGTAGATAAACAGAATGTTTCTCTTCTTACTCATCAGCAAGGACCCACAGAGAGTTCATGTAGTGTCCTTGGAGAGGCAGTGTGGCAAGGGGAGAAAGCATGTGGGGTCAAATCCAAACCCCAAGACTTCCTTCTACCTGCCTACCCTTAGGCAAGTCACTTGACTTCTCTGTGACTCAGTTTCCACATTTTCACTATACTAGATGATCTCTGGGCTAGAACTTCCCATGCTGAATCTATGATTCTAGGACTCTGGCCATGGATAAAAGGGATATGAGACACATCCATGTGGGCTTTCATTACATCAGAAGGAAAACGCACATTCCCTGGTAAGAATACACTTATATATACTAGTATCTCACATATTTTCTATCCCATTAGAAATGTACACTTCTCCAGGGCAAGGACAAATTGGTTTTTCTTTGTATCATTATCCATTAGCATATTGTCTGGCACAGAATAAGTGCTTAATAAATCCTCACTGACTCTCAAAGTAGACTTTTGGCGAAAAGAGTAGGCAAAAGGTGAATTGCAAAACCTGAAGCTACAAGATCTTTTCTTCTGCGTAAAGATAGTTCTCCATGGACACCTCTCCATAAAAAAAAAAAGCTCTCACCTGTGATGGGACCTTGGTGGGAGCTGTTCAGCCATTTTGGCTAAATGGACTAGTCATTTGAGAGAACTCTGAGTTGCCTGGTAAGAAATCCCTCCTTACAGCCACAATTTTCATTTTCATACCAGTTGTGGGAATTACAGAAGAAAGACCAGTCAGGAGGTCACTTAAGAAACTCCAGTAGCTTCATTGCCTTGTTTTTACAGAAATAATCTGAGAAATAAGCATGAGAGCCCAACTACTTCATCCATTGGAAATGACCTTGGGAGTTAGCAAGCCTGCGGGGCACTCAATGTGGTGAAGGGGGCAGGGAGGGACCACCATCCTTGGACAACTTGAGAATTCACTTTAACGTGCACATTTCCCTGAGTGTTGAAAGCAGTTTGTAGTCTGTTTTTTGTGTTTTCATAAAGTGATGCTTTCTCTAATCATCTCCCCCAGGGTTCTTGCAACCTTATATGCTCCTAGTAGTCATAGAAACCAGCACAAAGTATATTGACAGAAGTCTACTTTCAGCAGACATAATCGTTCCATTCACCAGTTGAGAATTAAGTGCCTGCTGAGGGCAAAGTCTGTTGCTTTCACTGGATTTGTTTTATCAGAATTAAAAGTCTATCAATTTAAGGGGAAAAAAATACCAAGCCCCAGATTCAATATTCTCTCATTGCTTAGTCATACACAAGCCCATAAGTCATGTAGCCAAAGAACAACCACAAAGAAAGTGTACCCAAATCAAGTACTGGAATGAGAGAGAGGAGGAAAGCAGAAAGAGGTGAGGAATTGGGACTTCCTCTTTCCCAGTCTCAGTTTCCTTACATATAGAATGGTGATCATAATACCTACACTGCCCATGGTTATCATATTGATCAAATGAACTGATTATGCCTGCACACATATAGACACACACACATATATTTGTTGTGTCATTTCCCTTGTGTCCCACTCTTTCTGACTCCATTTAGAGTTTTCTTGGCAGAGATACTGGAATAGAGTTTGCCATTTCCTTCTCCAGTTCATTTTACAGAGGAGGAAACCGCAGCAAATAGGGTTATGTGACTTGACCAGGGTCATACAGCTAAGAGGTGTCTAAGGCACAATTTGAACTCAGGTCTTCCTGACTCCAGTCCCAGTGCTCTATCCACTGTGCCACCTAGCTGCCAACATATATATTTACATATGTATAGAGTCGCTTCATTTAATACAATAGCTGTGCAAGGGTAGGCACTATCATCACCATTGTACAGAGGAGGATATATAGCACAACATGATATGATGCAATATAATATAGGATAGGATGATGGTAAAGAAACTTCTACGTGTCCAGACCAACATCTGCTCTGCAACTTCTAGTTTTAGAGAGGCTATGTTGCTGTTGTGGTTGTGACTGTGGTTTTTGTTGTTTGTCTCGTTTTTTTTTTTTTTGGAGGGCGTGGAAGGAAGGGAAGGAGTATTTATGTAGTACCTACTATGTGCCAGGCACTATGCAAGGTCCTTTACAAGTATTGTCTCAGTTGATCTTCACAATAGCCCTGGGAGGTAGGTGCTGTTGTTAACCCCATTTTATAGTTGAGAAAGTTCAGGCAAACAGAAGTTAATTGACTTGCCTGGTGTCACAAAGCAATAAGTATCTGAGGCTGGATTTGAACTCAGGCCTTCCTTACTCCAGACACTCTAGGCACTACACATGTTGTGTGTATCAGAGGCAGGACTAGAACTCAAGGTATGCCTTGGGGAGGCCAAGACAAACAACGAAAACCACAATCACAACCACAACAGTAACACAGCCTCTCTAAAACTAAGCTGCAGTCTCCCCTGGACCTCATGGCATTAAGGAATGGCTCCCACTTCTAGAGCCCTTTAAGTTTTATAAAATGCTTTACATTGAAAATTCTAAACCATCAAACTAACTGATGGTGCAATTATTACCTAGTTGGGAGACCTTGGGCAAGTGCCTTTCCCCTTCTGGGTCTCAGCTTCTTCATTCTGATCTTATATTACCAGAAAGCTTAAGAAAGCAGATAGAGGTTCAGAAGGTATTAGAAATGCACAATTGTTGCCTACTGTGGAGGATGGGAGACCTGCATCATGGGAGAAAATATCTATTTCAGGGAGATCACAGGTACATTAAAGACTGGTGCCCACCAGTGCCATATCTGCATCCCACCCCCTCCCCATACATGTACGTATAAAAAGGCACAGGACAGAACGGTGGGGAAAACCCATCCTGATTCTTTGCCCATTGCTATCAATGGGGAAAGGAAAAGCAGTGAGTTATAGTAGATTTCCTTCATGCGTTTTTGTTTCCAAGGATGGAACCATTCCATTCTGGTCTTTCACCCTAAACCTGAGGTAGAGTTGACAATGACCTATTATAACCTAAAATATGGTGGCAATCTGAACTGCTCACAGAGCCAGAGGCTCATTGGAGAATTGGAAGAAGACATCTTAGATGCCATCTTATCTGAGCCACTCTCATTTTTGTAAATGAAGAAACTGAGGCATATAGTGTTTAAGCATTTTGTTCAACTATAAAACCAGGCCTGGCATGGTGGTGTACATTGGTAATCTCTGCAACCATGAGAGATCAAGGGTGATGGATCAGTTAAGCTGCAGTCAGGCTAAAACCTATCAGCTATACATGCTAAGGTCGGCCCCGATGTTTTGAGTCTGGAGTAGGGCGGTCACCTGGCTGCCTAAGGAGGGGTGAACCAGCCCTGGTCAGAAATGGAAAACAACAGAGCTTGGATGCTAAGAAACAGTGGGGTTGGGCCTGTGAGTGGCCACTGTACTTTCAGATGGGGCAAGACCATGAGACTCATTGAAAAAAATTATAAACACACATACAGACACACAAATAGTTAGAAGGAGCAGATGGAAACTAAAAGCGGTGTCTCCAGCCTCCCAGAATCCAGGGATTTTCCTGGTCCCAAATTATCCTGAATCTAAAAAACAGAAAAGCCACAAAAAAGAAATAAAGGCTAATCCTCCTGCAGATGAGCTCATGGGATACACTGGATCTTTGAAATGTGATTTTGCCAAATCCACATTTAAAAGAAAGCTGCCTAAAGCTCTGTGAGATCCCGTCTAATTCAAGCCAAGGTAGACATCCTTCTCCCCCTCCCCCACACCAGAAGCTCAAACTCAAAGGCCTTTGACAGATTCAGACCTTTGACCCTCTAAATTCAAATAGATCCTACCGAGGCTTGTGTGAGTTTGTTAATTGACATAGTGAATGCATTTACACAAGAAGAGAACTCCCAGAAAGCATGGAGGGTTAGTGAAACTATTGTTTTTTTTCTCATTCCTGTCCCAGGGAAATCACCTCAGTTACAAACTACAGCAATAAGAACTGGAATGATGAAGCAAAGCCCCGGGCTTGGTGTGTACCGCAGTCCTCCACTGTGTGCATCTGTCTTTTCTCTCAAGTCCCTGGTGGGGAGAAGAAAAATAGACAAGGGAAGCCAGGAAGTGGGCAGAGAACTGAGAAAGAACTCTGTACCAAATGCAGAGATACAAGAGATTTAGGACTGCTATCTTTCACTGGATGAGCGACTGAAGAGACTCCTGTAATTTGCCTGTTTCCTCTTAATTTGAAAGAATATGGGGGTTGAGGCAAGATCTTTCAAGATGAATAATAGAGATTATCAAAAGTAAGGCTCCTGTAGCATGCTTTATTTTAACAAGGGGGCATTCGGGAAAAGTCCAGCCTCAAAGGAGTGGGGGTGGGTATACAACATTACTTAATCCCTTCAAAGTGAAGTTTTCCAATTGTGTGACTGCTTTTGAACAAAACTATGGTTTCTTCCTTAGTAAAAGAGGGTATCTTTCACATAGGGAATAATTACAATTTTTTTTTATTTTGTATTGATAAAAAATCCATTTATTGATACATTCTGAACTACTCATAGAAATCCATACTCTTGCCAACAAAAGTATGAAATTAGCTGTTCCCTGGTAGGGAACACAGGATGCTTATGTGTCCCTTGGCTCTTGAAGAAACCACATTCTTTATTAAAAAAAAAAGCCCAAAACAGGATTCCTAACATTTGTTAGCTACTTTGAAGGACTCTACGTCCTTGGAGTCATAATGGTGGACCACCTTGGATTTTCCACTTTCTAGGGTTGTGACATTAGGTAAGTTACTCCCTCTCTGTGCCTCAGTTTCCCAGAATCTCAGAGTCAAAATCTACCTTAGCAGCCAAATAGTCCCACCCATACCTGGAAAAGAATCATCTCCACATCATATTCAATGTGGTCCTCCAGCCTTTGTTTGAAGACCTTCAGTGACAGGAAAGCTACTCCATCCTGAGACAACCCAGCCCCCTGACTTGCAATATAGTTTCTTTGCATATTGCACCCCTGCCCCAACTAGTACCCTCTGGTACCAAACTGAACTTGTCCAATCCCTCTTCCATACAATATCCCTTCAAATACTTGAAGAGTGATCCTCTTTCCCAAGTCTTTTCTTCTCCAGTTTCAATATCCCTGATTCTCATATGACATCAATTTGATAAATGCTTGTTGAATTGAATGAAAATTAGACCCTTCATCCCCCAGCTGCCCTGCCTGGATGAGCCCAGTTTATCAATGTTCACCCATCACTCATTCTCATCCATTGCCATCTTTTTCAATCTGGCCCAAAATCTCTCCAGACAGATCTTTTTGAGATTCAACTGCCCTCAGATTGCCAGCTCTCCCTCTCAGCTTTCTATCACATGCCAGTTAGAAGGATGTCATCTATGTCTTTATCCAAGTCTGTGACTATGGTGTTAACCAGCTTAGGACCAAACAGGGATTCCTGCCACTTTCTAGTTTCTTCATCTGAAAATTCTTTGGTTGGTCTCTAGATCACCTTTCAGGGACCTTCCACTCACCTCAGCTGCAAAATGAAAAATAAAGTTATTTTTCAGTCTTTCTAAAAGTCAGTGGTGAGCACACAGCTATTTACACTCATTCCAGTGTGACATGTAGACCTTTGCTGTTGCATCTCCTGGGGGCAAGCCCAGAGTTTGGTCTGCGGCACTCATCTGCTAACTATGCATTGAGGCAGATGATACGAGGGAACGGGCATGAAACTGGTGTTGAAATCCCTGCTCTGACATGTAATAGTTACATAACCATAGGCACGCCCCTCCCTCGGAGACCCAGGGTCCTCCCATGCTAAGGAGGAGAATGCTTGTACTAACTACCACGTAATCAGCTCAATGTGCCAAAAGCACTTTATTTTTTGCTAAAGCACATTATGTAAATGAAATGTATTATTAGAGAGAAGGAGCCAGACTGGATTTGTGACTTCACTGAATTTGGAAACTCTTGGATGAGGAAAATCCCTCTAACAATGGAGGTTGGCACCTTCTTTGTAATGTGGACAGTTGTCAAGAGCACTAAAAAATCAATTGACTTACCCAAGGTCACACAGTTAGTACATGTCAAAGGTGGAACACTTAAACCCAGGTTCTCCTGACTTTGCCTTCCCTTTCCACAAAGGAGGCAAGAATGATAGTACCGTGTGTGTGTGTGTGTGTGTGTGTGTGTGTGTGTGTGTGTGTCTTTGTGTCTGTGTTTTTTCTAGGCACAAATCCCAAGTGCAGAAGGAGTCATTTATGAATATCGCCCCTATTGTAAGAGGTGTTGCTACAAACCCTTTATTTTACAAATAAAGAAACCGAGGTCAGATCAGGAATGATTTTCCCTAAGTCATTCCTCATTGCAGTTCCTATATGGGGCCTTCTCAGCACTAACACAAATGAATATAAGCTCCTTCCAATTTCTTTTTTAAGTAGTGATGTACTGTTTGAATATATATTCAAAAAAGATTGTTGCTCTTCAGTCATTTGAGTCACGTCTGACTCTTCATGACTCCATTTGGGGTTTTTTTGGTAAAGATCCTGCAGTGCTTTGGCATTTCCTTCTCCAACTCATTTTACAGATGAGGAAACTGAGGCAAACAGGATTAAGTGACTTTTGACTTGTATATGTATATTTGGATGCATATATGTATATGTGTATTGTGCATATATAATACACATATGTATCTACATGTGCACACGTATGTACATGTGTACACACACAAGTATATACGTATATATACACATGCATATGTGTATGCATATACATATGTATATGTGTATGTATACATATACACATATACATGTGTGTATATACATATACACATGTATATGTGTGTATATACATGTATATATGCAAGTGTGTTGTGTTTATATGTGTATATGTATATATAAAATGTGTATGATATATACTATATATCATATGTGTATATATGTCTATGTAAGTATATGCATGTGTACATACATGTACGTGTGTATATATGTGCATGTGTGAATGTGTATATGTTTATGTCTATGTATGGAGAGACAGGGAGAGAATGAGAATGGATAACATAACTGAAATTCAGCTAACCAAAATTTCAGAGCGCCTGGGTTGCTCATAACAATGCAAGCCTTCTCTGAGCTCCTGACCAGAGGGCATCACACAGTCAGCCATTAGGGTAGGCTCATTTTTCCAACCCTGAATGTATAATTCTGACCACAAAGACCCCAGAAGGTGTCCCTCCATGCACAAACATACCAGGCAGCCAAGTGAGGGCTCCTCTGGGCATCTCACAGAAAGCTAAAGATTCTTATCTGACCATACTCTCAACCACACACCACTTTACCCACTTTAATTTATGAATGAATGAAATCACCCATAAATCTCTCCCTAGCTTTTCTGTGGGAACAGCTTTCTCCAGATCATCTAGCTTTCTACTGAGGCCAATTTCACAATTCTTTCTTAATATATTGACTTTCAGGATTTTTTTTTAATAGCCTACTGAAGAAAGAGACTATAGGAGATAAAGGGGAAAAAAAAACTTAAAGGTTAAAGGAGGATAAGGATCTGAGTCTTCGTAAAAGCATAGGGAAAGTCACATTCAGTGAACCTATTCCAGATCTCCTTTATCAGACATCCTGTTAGCCTACAGATGTGAAAGTGAGAACATGCACACAGAGGAAGATTGCCTCTCAGCAAAGAGGGCAAATCTGAAAGGTGAGGGCCCCATCCCTTCCTTTTCATACTGTCTTCTCAAAACCTAAGTACTTGTCCCACAATGTTTTCCTTGAGGTATAAACTTGTCATCTGATTGGATTCCCTGAAATTCTTTCCACCTTTACTTAGATCTAACTCATTTGCAGTCTATAGTCTCAGGGAGCTTCCTGAGGACACCAAGGGGTGAAGTGCTGTTTTGCTCTGTATTTCTCTTATTGTTAGTGACTTAGATCATTCATTTGGACCAGTAGGATGCCCCTGGTTACCCAGCTTTAATGTGTTATGTCCAGGTTTGCTGGGCTCCAAGGCTGGTCGTCCTGGTACATGCTATACCATATCCTTCTTCTCCAAATAAAACATTTCAATTTTTTTGAAGAAAGTGAATCTTCCAGAGGAAATTCCATTGGTATCTGTCTTACAGCATCTATACTAGCACCAACAGAGCAGTTTCTTCACGAATTGGTTTCATAGTCTGTGAAATCCTGGCAGGGCTTGGTGAATGCTGAGGCCACTCCCCTCACTTTGCTGCCTTGTTAAAAGCCTCCACTTCCTCTTTGAATATTTAACCCAAAGATCAGGCAAGAACAACAAAGAAAACGGATGTCCCTTTGCCTGACTGATAATAACATCCCAATGAGCCAAAAGGGAAATGTTAACCTGAAAACCAATTTCACTTGACATCCATGTGCCTTCCTCTCAACTATGAGACTTGGAAGACCATCTCAGTAGAAAGTCTCCAAATATGCCAAAATATCTATAGCAGCACTTTTTGTGATAACCAAGAAATATAAACAAACAGATGCCCAACAACTGAGGAGTGGTCAAACAAATTGTGATACGTGAGTATAATTGGATATTACTGTGCTAGTCAGTCAATAAACATTTATTAAATGTCTTATGTGACAAGCATATAGTAGAAATTATTAATGTGATGGATTACAAAGAAGCATGAAAAGATTTCTAGGAACTGATGCAGACTAGTCAGCAGAGTCAAGAAAACAATATATGTAGTAACTAGAACAAAGTTAACAAAAAGAAAAATGATCTACCAAAACATTAAAAGTGGATGTAACACAATTACAAAAATCAAGCAGGATTCAAATGAAGAAAGAGGAGAAGACAGCCCTAAGTCACCCCTTTTGGGAAGGTGGGAGGTCAGCAGAGGTTACACATTGCACATGGTTCCCAACTTTTTCAACATGTTAATCTGTTGAGCTGGCTTTTTCTTTCACTTTTTATGAAATAATTATCTGTCATATAGGATGCCTCTCTGGAAGGGGTAGATAGCAGGCTACTAGGAATCACTATGATGTAAGAAAAAAAGACATTAATAGAAACTTACTTTAAAAAAAGAATTTGAGGGAGTCACTCATCTCAGTTTCCTCATCTGCCAAATGAATAAGTAGAACTAACATCATTTCTTTCTGTCATAGTCTGTGTTTTTATCACAGGTCACTTAATAAAACTTACTCAAGGGGTCAAAAAAGAGTGTAGGGTTCATTGTCACAAAACCTGAGGATTTGTCTTCGTTCTGCCAAAGAAGTATCAATAAGTCCTTGAATCTCCCAATTGGAAGAAATTTCAGAGATCATTGAAGCCAAATGAGTTCTGAAGCTTGGATATCCTCCGCCACATTCCTGAAGAGTGTCCCTCCGGTCTCCACAAGAAGCCCTCTATCAATGAGAGACCAACCAAGGCATCCCATTTTCTTTGGGATGGCAGAAGTAGTCACAATGTCCTACCTTAATTACACAATAATTGGCTTCCTTCCTCCATAGCTTCCATGCCCTGTGGTAGTTCCTGCCCTTGACATTGGAGGAGATGAGGACAAATTCCTCTTTGATGCAACAAGGCTTCAAGCATTTTAAAGTAGGGATGCTCTTCCCTCTTCTACCTTCTCTTCTTCAGGATAAATATGCCTGGAGGCTTCAAACAATTATTGCATGGCCTTGTTTGGGGTATTTCACCCTCCTGGTTTACCTCCTCTGGACACACTCCAGCTTATATGTGAAGTGTTTCTAATGTTTCTCCTAAACTTGATGATCAAGTGTAGCCTGACCAGAGAAGAGAACAGCACAAATGCCACTGCCTAGTCCTAGACACTAGAACTTTCATTCTGTGGCCTCAAACACTTCCACCTGCTGGCCATCATGTTGCACTGCTGTCTGCCACTGAGCTGGCACGTCTCAGAGGTCTAGAGGGAGGCTGTGAAGCCCAGGAGTTCACCAGTACCAACAAATCCAGAGGGGTGGGTAGACAAGAGACATGAAGCAATTGTAAGGAGAGCCCTCAAGGCCTCTGGGAAGGGGGTGAGAGGGTTGTAGGCACAAGTCAAATGGGTAAGGACTTTGGAGAAAATACAAGGCATGGGCAAGTAATTGGGTCTTAAGGAATTTGCCCCAGAAACAGGAATTTGTATTTGGTGGTAGTGGTGGTGGTGGTGGCAGCAGGATGAGCAGCACGCTGGCCAAGCCCTCTGACAAGCAATATGGTGTAATAGAGCCCTGCCATTGGAATCAGGAAGGTCTGGGTTCAGATCCTGCCTCCAACCCTTCCTAGCTCTGTGACCATGGGCAAGTGGCTTGTCTCCTATGGGCCTTAAGCTCCTCATCTCAAAAATGGGAGAGTTAAAATCAATGACCTTGAAGGTCCCTGTCTGCCAGCTATGAGGATTACTCAGCCCCATAAGTGCAGTTGACAAAAACCTATAGACTCCACCACCCCATCCAGCTCCTAAGCTGTGGTCTAGCTATATGGTTCTTCTCCTCTACTGATCCAATAGGACCATCCATTTACCCCTATGACCTTCCTTCACCATTCAAGACTTATGCTGGGGCTACATCATGGACTCATGGGTCCCTAGGTTCTTGAAGGTTTGGTCCATGCTCTTACAGGTGTCACCAAACTAGAAAGTCTTAGAGCCTAAGACTGGTAGGAGTCAGCATGGCCATGAGGACCAGCTAAACTGGATTTGGAGAGCCTTCCCACTGTGGTATGTATCTACAAGATGTGGAACTCCTGGCCTCAGCAGCTCGTGAAGACGTGTTCCTGAGGCACAGAGGAGTAGAGCCAATGCTTGTACCAACACCACTACAGATATTTCAAGGACCTGATCCTCCTCCTCCCAGGCCCTAGTGAAAGGTCCCCACCTCAAATGAGTCCTTCCCAGTTTATTCCAAGGAGAGAAGGCAGGAATGATAACCCTTTCTCATTTATCTTTCTGAATAAAAGGACAAAATTATTCAATGAATTTTACCCTAAGAAAAGAAAGGTCCTAATCCTTATTTATTCATGTTACATACAGCAGATTAAATGCTGTTTGTGAATAAGCCCTCATTTTTTAAAATTTAATTTGGGCTCAATTTGTCAGTCTCTCACCATCAATTCTATTCTTGGGATTTGGGACATGCACATGCCAGTTAGATAAGATTTCTTTAATAGTTTCAAAGCCAATAGGTCCTAGAGTGATAGATGACGAGCCAGAGAAGACTCCAGAGATCAGTTAGTTCAGTTCCCTTATTTTATAGATGAGGAAGCTCATGCCCATAGAGACCAAGTGATCTGGCTGAAGTCACACGGGCCAGAGCCGAGATTTGAACTCACCTCCTTGAGGTCCAAACCCAACTCTCTCACCACTGCCTATGCCACCTGCTTCTAGCATAAGACAAACAAATTCCTTCTCCTTTAAATATTTACACTTACTTTGTTAAAACATGGGTTTTTAACATAAAAATCCATGTTATCAAAAAGTAAAAAAAAAAAAAAAAAAAATGTTCTCAGGAAAAGGAAAGCTTTTTCAACCTTAGGCTGTGGGATGTTTCTTGTCCTGTTGCCTGGACAGGTCATTGCCTCCAGGGACATTCCATCATGCTCCCTCCCATCCTTACCCACCCCCATAGGCACTCATGCATTCCTGCTCCCAGTTCTCTTCCCTCACCCGACCTCCCACCCTCCTTCTCAGTATTATTCCAGGTCTCCTCCTTTTCCTTCCTACCCACCCACTCAGTTCACCCACCCACCAAAATGCTTAGTTCCGTTCCACAGTATTGTTTCAAGGCGAACACTCCCTTCTCATCCCGATTTCATCCCAGAAGCCCATCTTCTGCCACCAACATCAACCTCTTCCAGCTGTGACCTCATTTTCCCCTCCCTGCCAGAGCTGCAGTCCCTTCTGGACCCTGGCCAGTCCCTATAGGGCTTCAGGGATAGCACCTCTTCTCTACATTTCCTTGGCCCCTCTCCCTCTCAAGGGGGCAATCTAGAATCCAGCCTGGCAAGAGTTCTATAGAAAAGGTAAGGTTGGCCTTTTTTCCCGAAGCCTGGTAACCCTGGAATGCCTCAATCTGCTGAGTTCATAGCTGATTACATTTTCCCTGGGAAGGCAAAAGGGATGGCCAGAGGTTGAATGAGGCTTATGTATTCCTGGCATTGCCCCGCATTACCTGGGCAGGACTGTTCCAACTCTCTTCCAAGTTCACATTCAATCAGGTTGATGGGGGCGGCCACACTGTTTACAAGTGTCTTTCCACTTATCTCAGGATGGCGTCACCAGGAACAAGGAAAACCGGATGTAAGACAGTGGGTGGGAGACTCAGACAATTTCCAATATTCTCCAGCCTTTGGTGATGAATATGGGAAAGGCCAGGGTGGGGGGAGGGGGAGCTGAAGAATATGCTGATTCCCTCCTTTGTCTTCTTCCTCATTTTCAGAATGACAAGGTTTTTTCCACTCAGATTTCAAAGGCATCCCTGTAATCAATCTCAATACACTTCACAACCATCATGTACACAAATTATCAGTGAGATGTCTCCTTGTAACTTACCGTGGGCCATGCGGTGGAACCAATAGTAACCTAGGTCAACTCCCAAGAAGGTCAAATACCACGTCCATGGAGAATCCCAAGGCAGATTGAAGAGTCTATAATTCTCCCAGACATAAATGTAAGTGGACAACTCCATACTCCTGAAAAAGAGTCTGTAAAGGAAACAAAGACAGACCTCAGGTTCATGTGCTAGAAACAAAATCCTATTTAGTAAATTCAATAAGTCTTTATTAAGCAATTACTTTGTCTAAAATATTGTGCAAAGTACTTTGGGTTACTGAGGCAGAAAATAATCTGGTTCTTGCCCTCACAGATCTTGCATTCCTAAGACCATTATATCAGGGCTGAAAGGGGCTATAACGCCTTTAAAACAAACCCTTTCACTTTACAAATGAGGAAACTGAGGTCCAGGGCTATTCAACTCAATTTAATTCAACAAACATTCATTAAGTGCCTGCTATGTGTCAAGCATTGTGCTAAGTGCTGAGGATACAAAAAGAAACAAAAGACAGTCCCTGCCCTTATAATTCCTTGTCCCAGGTTGTACAGGTGGCTTTCTACTGGGAAGTAGTTGAGGGTGAGGAACCCAGAAAAATACAACATTCATGCAGACAGATAAGTAGATAGAAGATCATTTTACAAAAGAGAGAGCATATTAGGGCATTTCTTCACAAAAGCCATGGCAGCTGAGCTCCATGAACATTGGAGGAAAATAAGGATTCTGTGTCAGACAGCATACATCACCAAAGACAAAAAGGAAATACCCTATCCCACAAAGAGCTGACATTCTACTGGGGGCATGGAGAGAGAAGGGTCATGGCATAGATACAAGCACATAGCAGGGATACAATCTGTATCCGAACAATCTCCAAGATGCCAGGCAAGTCTGTTTGCATGAAAGCCAACAGGATTACAACTGCCAGACTCCCATTTTCATCAAATGAAGGAGAAGACTCTTCTTTCTCTTTTCTCCTTCTATGTATCAGGTGAGATCCCACAAAATACCTGGCACATTCCAAAGGAGCCCTCAAAGTGAAATTATGCCCCAACTGTATCTCCTCCTGTGTTGTGGTGATGACCCAAGCTGGCTCAAGAACACAATGAGAGCTTTTGTAATGGAGGATGATGGATCCATTGATAGCAATTTTGACTAAAGAGATGTTGGCTTTTTCTCATGTTTCCAATGCATTGCTTGTTTTCTTATATCATTTATTTTAACTGAAGATGATCTCTCCTCTCACTCACACATGCACACACACAGTGAGGCAGAGCTGCTACTAGCAGTGTGTGTGTGTGTGTGTGTGTGTGTGTGTGTGTGTGTGTGCTCACGCACATGTGTACGTTCTCAGGACAAGTTGCATGAGAGTCAATTAATCAACCAACAAACATTTGTTAAGCTCTGCCTTGTTGACAGGCACACTGGATGCAAAGGAAGGTCAAAATTAAAAATAAAAACCCCTATGTCCTGCCCTCAAGAAGCTTGTTATTAAATGGACACTAGAATCAACTTTTAAAGACAAATGCATTTGGGTACATGGACCCCATTGCTCTTCATGAAATCCTCGTGACATCATCACACTGCTGCTGGTGCATTGCTGCCTGGATGGCATTGGGTGACAGAGGAGGTGCCAGCACAATCCTCATGGCAGAGAAGGGGTTTTTTTTCAACTTTTAATAAAAGATATTAAGCACAGGTGTTTCTAAGGCATTGGACCATTTCAAGTAAGTATAAATACTCTCTAAATGTTAGCATCTAGAACAAAGCGCCACCCACCTCACCTTAGTCCTGCCTCTGTTTAGTAGGCTTTCCAGACAATGCACATACTGTATTCCTACAGAGTTCCAGTAGTGTTTCCAAGGACCCTGACCCATTCTGGACACTTGCCCAGAAACAATGAGAAGTCATTTCACTCAGAAGTGAAGGTGTAGCCACTAACTCCCCTTATGAATGTTTTGAAACTAGACTTTTTAAATACCTCCAGGTACCTCTCACCAGATCTCTTCATGGTCAAGCTTTTCCCCCATTTGGAAAGGCATATACAGAAAATGGGCTGTTTCTTCCTTTTGAAAACTAATGATTTCCCAGCATTTTCTTTTGCATCATGTCTGGTTATAGTTATAGAAGAACAGAACCAAGGTCACATTCCAGACACATGTATTTCTTTGGAGCATTTCTCTCCTTTCACGTCAGCCTATTTCTGTGTGCCTCCTTTGCTTGGAAGTCAATAATGGAACACTCAGTAGGTCATCAGCTGATGACTGTGGCTCACCAAGAGTCGCCCATCTTTCCATTGGAAACAAAAGAAAAGCCTTGGGAGAGATGATAAGGGTAATGGGGCATAGCAAATAGAGGGCTAGTCTTGGAGCCTAAAAGCCCTGGATATTCAGGTCAAGTCTGAGCCATACTAGTTGTATTAACCCTGAGTAAGTCCATTAACCTTTCAGCTCCCCCAGAAATGCTCTAATCATCATCACTACCATCACCATCATCATCATCACCACCACCACTAGTGTTTTAAAGTTTACAAAGCATTTTATAAAAATTCTCATTGGATCCTCACAACACTAGGAGCTAGGTGCTGTTATCCCTGTTTTACAGACAAGGAAATTGAGACCAAGAGGTTACTTGTAAAGGCTCACTCAGCTAGTGAGTTTCAGAGGCAGGTATGAAATTCAAGTCTCCCTGACTCTGAGGTCAGCACTCTAACCATTAAACCATCTAGCCACTGCTTTTGGACCAATAATAATAAATAATTGGCATTCATATAGGGATTTAAAGTTTGCATTATCCCATACGTAGCAACCTTGTTAGGTACCTGTTAGCTGCATAGGCAGTTAGGTGGCACAGTGGGTAGAATATGTGGCCTGAAATCAGGAACACTCATCTTCATGAGGTTAAATCTGGCCTCAGACACTTACTAGCTGTGTGACCCTGGGTAAGTCACTTAACCCTCTTTGCCTCTATTTCCATCAGTAAAATGAACTGGAGAAAGAAATGGCAAAGTGCTCCATCATCTTAGCCAAGAAAACCCCAAATGGGGTCATAGAGGGTCAGATACAACTGAAAAACAACTGAATAAATGCATGTTACAGTTTTTGTGATGTCCTACAGGTAAGAAAACTGAGGCTCCGAAGTTAGTGACTTGTCTGTAACTTTAGTTAAATCATTAGTAAGTGTCAGAACCAGAAGTGGGGTAAACAAGTGCCTGGATCTTTAATAGTATTAACTTTAACACTGCTTCTGATTTCCCTGTAGAAGCCCAGAAAAAGTAATTTATCCATTTGATGTCTTGAGTTTTCTCATCTGTTAAATCCAATCCTAGCCCACCTCCCAGGGGCATTGTGATGAATAAGTCATAAAAAGTGGGGACCGCTCCCAGGGCTGTGCCAGACTGCACCTCACCGCATCTTAAGACGTAAGTTTAAATTAGAGATGATGTGCTTAGAAATACTCTCAAATTCCTTCCATCAAGCAGCTTCCTTCTCAAAGTCCATTATTAGATTTACTAGGGGAGCCACAAGCAAATGGGAAAAGCTCCTGGGGCTTCAGTTGGGCTAGGGCTCAGGAGAGCTGCCCTGCCCTGAAACTGAGGAGGAGGGAGGGACTCCGTTATGGTAGGCTGCTTTAACAATGAGGCGCATGTGTCCAGATATGGGAATATGTGTGCAAATGGCTGATGTTTGCACTCAGATTTGCAAAGTGATTTAAACACATTATCTCATGAGCTCTCACTCATCAGTGCATTGTTTATATATAAAGTATTACAGAAAAATGGGCACAGCTTCAGCAGAAACATATAAATGTGTCATTTTGTCTTTTAAAATTACACTCTTAAGAATTACCTACATATTCCATTTAAATCTCAATCAATCTCTCTCTCTCTCTCTCTCTCTCTCTCTCTCTCTCTCTCTCTCTCTTTCTCTCATCCCCTGACCAATTAGGAGATTTCATATGATGAGAAAACAATTCTCAATTCAGAGCACATTTGTTAAATGACACAATTTTTTAAGCCCATTTTTTTTCCCTTTTTGGAGATACTTCTTTGGATACCAGCTGATTCCAAGGTATTCATCTCATTCATCATCGGATCTCTACAGGTGCCAAATGCTTTTGTCAATAACACACTGTCCAACTCCAAAGCCTTCAGTCTCTTACCAACGACCACAGATGGGAAAAAAATTAAAGGGATAGGATATTCATTGGCTTTTTCCCCCCTGAAACCTGGCTTCATGCCCCCAAGGAAAAAAAGTATATAGGGGAAAAAAACTTTGTTCCCCCTACAGAGATGCTGAGGGCAAGGTCGTCTGCAGGGAATTTGTATGAAGTGAGTCCCCGATAAAGTTACAAGGCACATAAAAAATATAAATAACTGGCAAGGGGTGGGGGCAGGGGCAGAGAGGATTCCTACATGGCCTAAATGATTCGCAAAGTCCCCAGTTGCCCTCATAGGGTCGCTGGCTCCAGAACAACCAAAAAAAAAGCAAATTTGGAAGGATATGTTATTGGTTAGTTTTAGCTGAATTAATTAGCTGACAGAATGAGGCAAATTCATTCAGCCACTTTAAGACCAGATAACCTCATTGTATTCTGCATCAGATTGTACCCCAATAATAACCAGCAGATCCTATCTCTCCTTCCTCTGAACCCGATGAAGTCTGCTGTCCCACAAATCTCAGATTCATGGGAGTGGAGACCTGGCATTCTATCCCTTCTCTAACACTCATACTGGGGCAGCCCTACTCTAACAATCCCTCCCAAAATAAAATGTCAGTGTGTTGGTTCTTCCAACCTTGGAAAGAAAGAATTATCTTTAAAGAAAGATGCAAATATTTGCACTGCATAGGAAACACTCAACCATGCTCTGGAATAACTCATGTCCAAAATCATTCACAGCAATAAGCATTCATTACACATCTACTGTAGACCAGGCACTGTGCTAGGTAAGGAGCATTCAAATAAAGAAAACTGTCTGTGTTCTCAAAGATTTTTACATTAATACAAAGAGAGAGCTTGTGCATACAATATAAACATATACTAAATAATACATAAAAGAAATATAAGATTATGGAGGGGTATATTAGTATCTGGAGGGATATGAAGAGGGAGTCCTTGTGAAAGATGAGGCTTAGCAGAGTTTGGAAGGGAACCTGATATTGTAAGAGGCAAAAATGAGGACACAGAGTATTCTGGGTAAGAGAGATAATGCAAAGGCATGGAAAGAATATCACATATGGAGAACAAGAAAGATACCAGTTTGGTTGGACCACAGGGTGTATGAAGGGAAGAAAGGCACTTGGACATGAATGAAGGCCTTATATGGCAAACAGGTGAGTTGATATCTAGTGAGCTTACATTCTACTGGTCAGTCCAGCCCAAGACCTAAGTATTCCAAATGACTGTCTTCTGGCAAGAGGATGTTCACTTGTTTCTCTGACCTGAGGAGAAGGTTCGTTAGCTAGACACAGACAGACAGATGGACACTGGAGGCAAACATAGATCAAGCTATACAAAACACGTCAAAGAAATATCATTTGGAAGGTGGGGGTGAGGGTGGAGAGATCTTGATCAAGACTTTCACATTTCAAAAGCCTCAGCATCCTCTGGTCTTTGGGATTCCTTCTCTCTCAGGGGGCAGAATCACTTTGGGTTACTCCTGAATACAAATTAACTGATAACACTGGACCCTGGTCTTTCCAAAGAACTCAGCCCCTCCACCGCTGTGACTTTCTAGTTATAGGGACATAAGAGATCAAAACTCCATCAAACTCGAGCCTGAATACTTTCCAGCAGTGTGACTGTGGGCAAGTCACTTAAGCTCTGTGATCCTCAGTTTCCTTATCTGTGAAATGGGGGTTTCCATAGTTATAGTATATTCCCTCACATAACAAGAATGCTATGCTAGCCTCAAATATCTATGAAAAGTATGAGTTATGGCTATTGTTAATTCCCCAAAATGCTGATGCTTTTCTTTCCAGATGAAAAAGGATTTCTAGTGGCAAATGGAGTGAATACTGTCATGTAATGATTTTAACAACAGAAGTAAAGACAGAGAGGGTGAGAGGAGGAGAAAGGGGAGAGAGGGAGGGAGTAAAGGGAAGAAATAGTGAGAGGGTGAGGAAGGAGAGAAGGAGGATGAGAAGAAAATGAGGGAAGGGGACAAGAGAGCAAGTGAGGAAAAGAAGAGAGGAAAAGAAGAGGGGGTTAAAGATAGAAAAGAAAGGGGGAAGAAATGAAAAAAGAGGGAAAAGAGAAGAGAGATGAAAAAAGAGAAGGGGAAGAGAGAGGAAAAAGAAAGAGGAAAGAAAAGAGAGGGAGAAAGGAAGGAAGAGAAGAGAGAAGGAGGGGCAAAAGAGAGGAGGGGAGGAGAGAGGGAAGAGAGTGAGGAAGGGAGAGATGAAAGTAAGAGAATGAAAACAGAGTAAAGGAGAAGAGAGTGTGGTGGGGGGAAAGGAAGTAGAGGGAAAAGAGAGGGAAATGGCAAGAAAAAATAAAAAAGAAGAGAAGGAGGGAGAGAAAAGAGAAGGAGACAAGAGATGAGGAGAAAAGAAAATGGGAAGAAATAAAAAGAGAGAAGAAGAGAAGAGAGAAGAAATGGAAGAAGAGAGAGGGGAGAAAGGGAGAGAGAGGAAGAGAAAAGAGAAGAAGGGAGAAGAGAGGGAGAGAGAAGAGAGAGGAAGGGAGAGAAGAAAGAATGGGAGGATGAGAAAAGAGCAAGGGAGAAGAGTGTGAGAGAGGAATGCAAGAAAGGAAGAAGAGGTAGGGAGAAAAGAGGGAGAAGACAAAAAAGAGAGAAGAAAAAAGAATAAAAGAGGGAGGGGAGAAGAGAGAGAAAAGAAAGCAGAGGAAGGGAAGAAAGAGGGAGATGGGGAGAAGAGGGAGGAGGAGAAGAGAAAAGGAGAAGAAAGTGAGGGAAGGGTAGGAAAAAGAGGGGAGGGTAAAATGAGGAGAAAGAAAAGAAAGAAGGAAGAAGAGAGAGGGAGAAGAGAGAAGGAGGAGAGAAGAGAGAGGGAGGGGAAAAGAGAGTGAAGAGAAAAGAGGGAGGGGAGAAGAATGGGAGAAAGAATAGGAGGGCTCCTGAGAAAGGTTCATTTGCTAAACAAAGTGAAGCTGCCTGTAATTGAAATCCCCCTAAATTTCCTTTAGAGGTGCCAGGCCTGGAGCAGACACCCAATTTATTACCCTGTCAACTGACTTATTAGGGTTGACACAAATCGAGCAGAAATATGCCTGACATACTCCAGTGGAGGCTTTTTTTCACACGTGCACACAAAGCCAAGCTTCCCTCAAGGTAGAGGCCAGGCAGGGAGGCGCTGGGGGACCTCTATTCCCTGCATTCTATCAGCAAGATGGAGCTGGTCTCCTCCCCTTTTTAGCATGCAAACCCAGCCATGAATTCACCAGAACTAGAAACAATTCACCAGAACGACGCAGCTGGGAAATGATTATCAAGCTCTGGCAAGTCCTTGATTGCAGGAAATAGCACCTACATTTTCCAGAATGTTCCCACCAGACACTGAATCCTAAACCGGAGCTCCTTCCTCTCCCCTCCACACCTTCCCACCCCCACATGACTCTACTTTCTGGAATTTCGACTTCCACGCTGAAAAACCCATCCTGGGGGGAGGGAAGAGCTCTCAGAAACAATCGCTGAGCTACACATGGAGGTGAAATTCTTAGGGGGAGATGATGCCTACTGGTTAGCATGAGCAGGTAGGGACCTAATTTCCCAATCCCCATCCCAGTCCCAGTTTAGACATTAACTATGAATAGAGGACCAAGGGCTTGCAATCTTAGGGTTACAAGGATATGGAGAAGGAAAATATTGCCAAGTCATCCATGGAGACATACAGAGGCCTTCCTTACACAGTCCCGTTTGTTCCTGATTTAAGCTAACAAACACATACTCCTTAGGTACTACCTACTACATGCCAGGTGAGATGAAAAAATGATAATAGTAAAAAAAAAAAAAACAAACAAAAACAAAAACAAAAAAAAACATGATTTCAAGAAGCTTAAAGCCCAAATATGAGATAACCCAAGAGACTGCTTTCTGGTCAGGGGTAGGGGGACAGGAGACAAGAGCTTATTTCTTCAACCAAAGGATTTTTTTTTAATATAATGATCTTTATAAAAATATAAATTTATTTTTCTTTATACTAGGAAGACCTGTCAATGACTCCTCATTACTGGGAGGAATTGGCCAGGTACTCTGGATTACTTTCAAAACACATCATCTGTCTTCCAGTTTTTAAGACAAGATTCAGTCTTAAGATAAATTGATAATAAAATACAATTTTAACATTGAAAATTTCAATGCCAACTTGGTTTCAATGTCCCTATTACCTAATTAGAAGCAGCTAGGTAGCCCTTTGGATAGAGCAGTGGACCTAGAGTTCAACTCTGACCTCAGAAACCTTCTAGTTGTATGACCCTGATCAAGTCGCATAACCATTATCTGACTCAGTTTCCTCCTCTGTAAAATGGGGAGACCATCAGCACCGACTTGTCAGGGTTATTGTAAGAATCAGATTAGATATCTGAAAAGTGCTTTGGAAACCTTAAAGTGAAATATAAATACCATTATTGTTACTTTATCATTTGTCTTTTCATCTGTGAAACTGAACTCAGAGCCAGGTCTAAGACTCTGCTTCTGGGGCAAGGACCAGAAATTCTGTCCACTTCAATGAAACTAAACATTCTCTCCTTTTTATGTGGGTATAGGTGGAGTGGAGGAGAGAAGTCAGGTTGGAGGAAGGAGATCAGTCTGGTGGTTTCCTATTTTCACTAATTATTCTTGCTGACTAGCAGCTAAACTCTGTTGTTTCAAAAGTGATAAAGGATTGAAAGTTCTGTTGCATGCCCTCTCACTTTGGTATCTCCAGCCTAACCTTGCTCCCTCAGCCCTGGTTAGATTGCTGCATGAAGTACACAGCAATTGGTCTTCAAAGCCCCTTCCAGCATTGAAAGACTGACTTCTAAAACTTCTCCCAGTAAACTTCATGAAAAACCAGCGAGCCTAAGTCACTTGGGATCCAGATGAAATTATCGTAGAAATCCGCTGGCATGTAGACCCAGATGTATTTTTGTGTTTATTTGCCTTGTTTTGTTTTGTTTCCTTTTTCTTTTTTTGGGGTGGGGGGAGGTGGTTTGAAGGAGGGGAGAAGGCTGGGGTGAGGAGAAGCATGAGTCAAGTAAGCCACACCTCAAAATTAAATAAATGATCTTTCAATTAATGTCTGGTTATCTAAGCACTAATTAGGCCTGACCATGTAAAAGAAGAGGGAGGGGGGAGTTAGACTCATTTTCATTTGTAATGATCTGTGTCAGAGACTGGAAAATAAAAACCAACCAACCATATCTCCAGCGAAAACATACCATGCTGTAATGGATGGTGCTTTGCATTATTCTTTCTTTTTCTCCAGGAAAAAAAAAATCATATATATATATGATTTAATCTGATATATTATAAATATAAATATATATATATATATATTTTTTTTTCCTCCAAAAAACTGGAGGCTGACTGAAAGCAGATATATCTGTCTGCAAAAACTCCTGCTGCTTTGCTCCATCTAGTGGAATACTGACTTTTACTTAATACGAACAGAGCAGTGCCAAAACTTCCAGGGCTGTGTGGCTCACCTGAAGACACTGCAGATAGGAACCACCACGGTATCATGCTTAGGAAAAGCAGAACATTCAATCACTTAATTTCCCAAAAGAACATAGATATTTAAAAATCTTTTTTGTAAATTGAATACAATAGGCATATGAAGAAAATAAATTCTGCAACTTTTTAATTTGGAAAATTATTATAAAAACAGAATATGCAGACATTTTGAACTCAATATGCACACTTAACATGCTTGACAGTTTTTCTACAATTTATTTTAAAAGTCGAGGATCACATTAATTTCCTGACTGATTAGTTATTAATCATGAAAATAACATTTGTAAAACAGTAAAAGTAAGGTTAGAATAAAGTAGACTGAGGTTTTTTCTGCTGTGCAATGATCAAGAACACTGAAGTTTTTCTTTGCTTCTTTCTCCTACCAGCCAGTTGATTGTAATCTCTTGGTTACTGGAATAAACAGCAGGTTTTGTATTGGATGAAATATTTACTGCTTCTTGTTAAATTAACATGAACTTACTAAATCAGTCAGTCCAAGTGACGAGTACTCCTCACTAAAGAATCGTGCTTGTCAGCCCTCCTTGTTACTTCTATACGAAATATAGAATATTAAAACTCCAGCCCTCATTTTTCCTTTTTTTTTTGTTTTATTTTGTTGTTGTTTTGTTTTGTTTTGTTTTGTTTTCGGTCGGGGTCAAAGACATTTCTAAGGAGTTTAATTTCTTCACCTTATCCTCTTTCCCCTCACCTCCAAAACAAACTAAAACAAAAACCTCGAGAAACGGGAATTCTCTTATTAAGACACGGGAAGCCCTGTCACCAACATGGTCGGCAGGACATAGAGCTGGACGCTAAGCTGAGGGCCTTGGCAGCAGATTTCAGCCACCACCCATTCACAAAAGAGGAACAGCAACCCAGCTCGCCTGTAAATGTTCCACTTCAGACAATACCTGAACTCCATTCTGGTTTGATTTATAATCTGTTATTTCAAAAGAATAGCGAATGCCTAAGAAATCGTGAACCAATTGCAGATATTTCTATCTGGTATAAAACTTCTCTAGGGAGAAGAAAGTTTACAAAAACAGAAACATTTCAAGGAAGTCACAACAGAGGGGCCCAGGCATCTAGAAGAAGGCTCTCTGAAAGATGTTCTTTTAATAGGAGGGAAAAGATGTCATGATTTCCCTGTGGTTCATTCTGAAAGTGGTAGCCCGATTTCACCAACCGTTTAAGGTTTTATTAGTAATTATTATAGTTTGATTCTAAAACAGAATCCCCTAACTTTTTTTCTCCTATTCCTGTAACTTTTTATTGAACTTAAGTGTTCAGTAAGCATGTGTGCACAGGAAACGACTGATTGCAAAAATACCTGCCTATAATGTGCTGTGCTTAACGCCAGCGAACAGAAATTTCCGCAGACAGCGAAGGCTTGGTTCTCCATGGAGAGCGGCTGGGACAAGCCCGCAGCTGTCTCCCCGTCCGCCTGCCCCAGGATCCAGGCTGCGATGCAGCTGGAATTTTTTTTCTGACCAACTGCTGTCAGAGAGACGGGCTAGAAAACAAGACAGACCCTTGACGAGATTTAAACGTCCTCTTCCATCCTGAGAGCTGCTGACCTCCATTTAGAAACCTATGACCTTGACCTGACATTGCAACTGATCTCCCCAAGTCCAGTAGGTTTTTCCTCCAGTCCGCCCTCGGCAGAGATTGGGAAATGGGAAAATTCTGCCCCCAGACTCAGTTGGATGGTCACCACTGCTTGCCCTTCAGTCCACCCAGCTCCATGCAGCGAAGGACGGATGGAACGCCTTTTCCCAAAAAAGAAGCATCAGCCCGATCCTCCTGGCGCATCTTCCGTAGAGGAACTGGAGGCCTTAAGGAAATGGCCAGCCTCAGTGGCTCCTGGAGAAAACGAAAATGAGTCCCTGGGAGAGGATACGATCCATGGTGTGTTAATCTAACCCTCAGCTGTTAATGATTTGCACTCCCATTTCCCCTGATGCTGTGGCTTCGGCTGCAATATTGTTTTAACGGTTTCTGTCGAGTTTCCCTGATCTTTTCTTGCTGAAAGAGAACTGGGTGGAAGAGAAACCTGAGCAGCAGCAGCAGCCAGGAAGCCCGGCCAGGACTCGTTTGTTTGTGGGTCGTTTGTTTTTCAATATACCTGTTCAGGGAACTTAGGGATCCGAGACTCTCTGCTTCCCACACCAGAGGACTACAGGAAAAGAGCCGCCTCTGCCTCAGCCTTTGCTTTTGGGGTTCTGCTGTACAAACCAACAAGGGTTCGGCTCAGGGAGAGACAGGCAGGGACAAGTTTGGCTCTCAAGTCTATTCTGGAAATCAGCTCTTTACGTTCAAGTGCACATACAGCGGATTTTTGGGAGAGCTCAACGTGAACTATGGGAATGTTACGATGCTCCCATAAGCGCCGGTCTGACTGTGGAATCCTCAGCTCGAGGAGCTTTAGGGGCTCCCAATTGCCACTAGATAAAATGAGATAATACCTGCAATGCTTCAACTGCTATACTATTTATTATGATTGCTTATTTGAAAAAAAAAAATTAAAACCAATCTCCCAGCCCCTTGAACATTCGGCTTCATAAGCTGGCTCCAAGCTATCTTTCCAGAATGATTTTATACAAACACATGTGTATGTATGTATGTATATTCATATATATTATATATGTTCATATATATTCATGTATATTCATATAGAAACAACACTTTGCAAACCTTAAAGTGTTATCCAAATGCTAGATATTGCTATTATTACAAACATTTTTTTCTTGTTTCAAATCTGTAATTTTATCTACAACTCCTCTGTAAATTATAATATTTGGGGTCACCAAAAAGTTATGGATATTGTTTCTGATCATGTAGACATGTATGCAGTCTATATGTAGTCTACATATATACATGTATACATATATATGTCTATGTATACACATACACACACACACACTCTTTCATTTTTGTATCTCTAGAAGAACCAGTACATGGCCTGGTACTTAGAGATTGTTCCATCTATGCCTACTTGTTGATTGGTTGACAGTTAGCTGTGGGTGGTGCATGTCAGGCATTATTGCCTCCAGTTGCCTGAGATTCTGGTGCTACTCCTGTCCTTTTTGTAGAAAGAGATGTTTGGTCTTCTAAAATTCCAGAGGTGTCATGGCAGCTTCATGCTAAATATCTTGGCATTAACCCAACCCCAACCTTTGGCTCTGTTGCACCCCAATTAGCTATGTATTATTCATTCATCATTCACCAAACATTTATTAAGCCATCTACAAGCCTAGCTCTGTACTAAGGACATAAAGAAAGAAACAAATTGGTCCCTGACCTCAGAGCTTACATTTTCCTGAAGGCAAAAAAACTTGTTACAGAAGAATTAATATAAAATATATACAAAATTGCCCTCAATAAGTATTTCTTAAGCGTTAACTTAATATTGAAAAGTATGATGAATGTAATGGAATGTTCCAAATTTAAGGCAGACACCAGGCTCCTTGTGTGCTGTCCTTGAACCTGCAGACACAGACCACCAATGGGATCAGGGGACACCAAGATGATAGACCTTTTCCCTGTTCCAAGCACTGTGGATACTGAAATAAAATGAAAAACAATTTCTCTAAGGCCCTCTTCTCTACAGATATCTATACAGATAAAGAGACAGCTAGCTATGTGGTGCAGTAGATAGAATCAGGGGCTTGGAGTCAGGAAGTCTTGAGTTCGAATCCTGCCTCAAACACTTACTAGCTGTGTGAGAGATTCACTTAACTTTTCTCAGGCTCAGTTTCCTCATCTGTAAAATGAAGATAAGCTCACCTACTTATCAGGGTTGTTGTGAGGATCAGATGAGTTAACATATGTACATTTTACAAACTTTCAACTGCTATATAAATGCCAGATATTGCTATCATTACAAACATTTTTTTCTTGTTTCAGATCTGTAATTTTATCCACAACTCCTCTGTAACTTATGATATTAGGTGTTCCTGAAAAGTTATAAGTATTGTCTGTGATCATGCCACTAGTATTTGTAAGAGGCAAAACTCAAGGTCAGGTCTTTCTGATTTTGCAATCAGACCTCTATCTATTTTGAAATGTTGCCCTACCTACAGATAAGTAAATACAACATCATTGGAGAGGGAAAGAGAGTGTTAACAGGAAAGATTTTTAAGAGTAGGCTCTTAAGGAAACTAGGTGGTTCAGTGGGTATTATTCTAGACTTGGAGTCAGGAAGACCTTAGTTCAAACCCTGCCTTACATACTGGTTGTGCAGTGGTTGGCAAATCAGTCAACCTTTCAGCCTTAGTTTCCTTATCAGTAAAATGGGGATGATAATAGTACCTAACATAGATTTGTTGTGAGAAACAGGTGGGATCATATTTGTAAAGTGACTTACAAAATTTTAAGTGGTCCATAAATACTAGCTACTATTACTGAAGGAAGCTGGGGCTTCTTAGAGACTAAGGCAAGGAGGGAGTACATTCCAGGAATGGAGGAGAGCCTGTGAAAAGAATGTAGAATGAAACATGTGGGGTGGGGGGAGAAGTAAGCCAGTTTGATTGGAAGGCAGAGTACCTGAAGAGTGACATGAAATAGGTTTAAATCATCAAAGGCTTTAAATATCCTTCAAAAGAAAGAAATGTCAGAACAGAGTGCCTTCCTACAAAAGAAATATAGACAAACTTCATGCCCTGTGATTACAGAATGAGTAAAAAGAAAAAAAAATATATGTGTGTGTGGCATGACAATGAAAATGTATATCATTGTTTAGTAAGAGATATAGGCATGCAGAATTCTAAGAAATGTGAGACTAGTACAAAAGATGCTGATTGAAACAAGTAGGACCCAAAGAATGATTTATAGAATGGCTATAAAAAGTAAAAGAAATTATCACATGATGCCAAACTTTAAGTAAATAACCAGTAACACTTCTAGAAAGCAAGTAATGAAACAGATCTCCTCCAGATAGAATGGAAGAAGACCACTAGGGCAGAATGGTACATACACTGTGAGATTTTGGGGCAACCTACTCAGCGTGTTAGCTTAATTATTTCTCTTTGACACAAGGGAAGGTTCACTTCAAGGATAAGGATGGGCAGTGTTTTCAGAAAGTAACATGATATAAAAAAGCATCAGCAAAATACATGGGTTTTTTAAAACCATTTGCTATTAACCCTGATTTTTTATTTCAATCACAAAGAACGGAGAATGTAATCCATAACTACAATTCTAGAATCTTTCTCTGTTGGATATTATCTTCATCATCCATTCAGTTCCCAATTTTGATGAAATGACCTCACTGAGCTGAGTGAATACACTTAACTTCCTCAGAAATAATGAAGTGAAACTGACTACCAAATGATTTTAATAACTCAATTGATATCCCCTGTGAGGATTTCTGAGGTACTTGGTGAATGCTTCTGTTTGGGACAGATATGAGGGAGAAGAAAGGCCAGAGTGTGATGGAGTCAGATTCTGAGCCAGCTGAAAGCAAGCACATCCATTACTGAGGGACTGAATCACCTGGCTTCTGACTGCCAGGGGCAAGCATTTGGACTTGAGTTAGAGAAGAAAGTATTTTTTTATTTTATTTGATTTTTTAAAATGATTTCTTTTCTCAACAACACCTACTAATTGCTGACATTAATAGACTCGGGGTTTTCTGGATTGCAAAATACTTTGTAGATGTTACCTCACCTATTACTCAGAATGACTCAGGAAGTCAGTAGCAAAAGAATTGTGTTCTCCATTTAACAGATGAGATAACTGAGGCCCAGGGAGTTTCAACCATTTATATAGCCACTCAACCCACAGCACAGTAAGTGGCAGAGTTCTCAAAATCAAGCCTCCTGAGTCCAAATCCAAAGCTTTGGCCACTTTGGCCAACTTGGCCACACATCCTTTTTGATTTAAACTAGTTTGAGATTTTACTTTTTTCTACAACCCTCAAATTTCTATTTCATAAAAGGCAAAAAAAAAAAAAAAAAAGAATCCACCCTTCTTTTGTGGGTGGATCACAAAAACATTCCAAAGCCCTGAGAAATGCAAAAAGACAAGCCCTCAGAGCACAGTGAGAAGCACTGGGTGGGAAGCCTAAGACACAAACCACAAGCCCCTCAGCAACAACTTTTCACCCGTGTTTTCTGCTGTTTGAACTCTGATACCCAAGGGATCCCTCTCATTCTGCACATCCTCTTTTTATACACACACACACACACACACACACACACACACACACACACACACACACAAAGAACTGTAATAAGGGTGTGTCTGTGGGGCCCTGTCCCAGGAGACACTGACATCACCTACAGTCCTTAAGTAGGAAGGAAACACAGCTTAACACTTAGTTGGTGAGAATAATTAGTTAAATTAGGAAGTACCAGGAGGCCAAGGAACTCCATCCTTTACAATGGACAAAAATCTGTTTTTATTTATAATGACGTTGGAAAGAAGTGTGCTAATGGACACAAATTTCCCTTTATTGAAGTACAACGGACTGACCTGACCAGCATCCACTTGTGACCTGCTGTCCGGTGCCACCAAAGAAGTTTCACTGCTTATTGACTCTAGGAGAAAATAGTTTGCTTTTGAAGACCTTCAATATCCTTCCCAACCTTTCTTTCTAGTCTGATTTCATATTCCTTCTGTTAATATTTCTGACCTCAGACACTTACTGAGTGACCCTGGGCAAGTCACTTAACCCTGTTTGTCTCAGTTCCTCATCTGTAAAATGAGCTGGAGAAGGAAATGGCAAACCACCCCAGAGCCTTTGCCAAGAAAATTTCAAATGGAGTCATGGAGAGTTGGACACAACTACACAACAATACACCTGACATTCCACCCCAAGTGATCTATTTGCTGTTCCCCATATATTGTTTTCCATTCCCTACATTTGTACAGACTGCCACCCAAGCCTAGAACATCCCTTCCTCCCCTCCACTGTGTGGAGGACCAGAGTCTCCTTTCAGGGCTCAGCTCAGACACAGCATTCTCTAGAAGTCTCTCATGATCACCCACTCTTTCCCACACCCCAGCAGCACCCCTTCGCATTTACAGCATTCCCTTTTGTATCTATTTTTCTGTCAACGTCTTGTTTCCTTCAACAGATGGAAGTTCTTTGAAGCTAAGCATTTGTTTTTACCTTTAGCACCTCCCTCCCCACTGCAATGCCTAGCATAGGGTTTTGCATATAATAATTTTTTAATAAATTATTGTAATTGAACAAAATTTTCCAAAACAAGAGTATCTAGCTACCCTGGTGATCTCGCTCCTGGGCATATATCCCAAAGAGGACATGCACACGTGCACACACACACACACACACCACATAAATTAGAATATTCACAGAAGTATTTTTTAGAGTAGGGGAAAAATAAAATACATAGCAGCCGATTTTGGTCCTATTGATTGAGAGGAGTAGCTAAACCAACCATGTGATATGAATGTGATATAAGATAACGTAATAACACATAATAAATATAACATAATAGTGTATGGCATATCATATGACATGACATGACATGATACAACACGACATAATGTAGCATAACATAACACAATACAATATAATACAATGTAATGCAATGTAATGTAATTCACAGTAAGAAACAACAAATAAGAATTCAGAAAAACTTTGTAAGCTTTGTATAAATGGATGGGATTTAGACTAGGTGCCTTCCGAAGTCTCTTCCAAATCTAGATCTAAGAACCCAATGTACTCAGTCAGGACAAAGTAAGAAGAATCAGGGGTACAAAACTTAAATGAAAATGCCCCTGAAATGAAGACAAAGCGATTAATTCTAATTTCTAGTCTTAAGCCCACAGAACAGATAACAGGAAAGACAAACAAATCTCTACCTTCAGGTTTCAGATGGGGGACTATGGATGCAGAATGGTACATGTTCTCTCAGATGTAGTCAACTGCTTGGTTAGTTTTGCCTTTTTCTTTCTTTCTTTCTTTCTTTCTTTCTTTCTTTCTTTCTTTCTTT
>NW_020954577.1:15701986-15707124 GCF_900497805.2 Vombatus ursinus | reverse complement strand
TTTCTTTCTTTCTTTCTTTCTTTCTTTCTTTCTTTCTTTCTTTCTTTCTTTCTTTCTTTCTTTCTTTCTTTTTTGCTTGGCCTGTATTCTGATGGAAGGTTCCATGTGTGGGAGCAGTGATTAGGGGAAGGAAGGGGAAAATATAACCAGACTGAGTTTCTGAATACCTCAGGTGACCCGTCTAACTGAATTCACCAGAGACAGATGGATTTTCTACATTAGGACGTAGCAGACTTTTCCACATAATAGCTGTAACATAGACATGTCTGCATAAAATAAACCACTTTCCTTTTCTCTGTTTTGGGAGTATTCATGTGCCTTCATTCCCTATAACCCAATGGTCTCACTCACGTTGGAAGCCTAGACAGTACTCCTGCTGAGATGGAGGTTAAAGCGTCGTCCACTCGTCCTGCTAGCTTCCCTTTGAGGATCCAGCTAAGGGCCAATTCGAGCAGCATCAAGGAAATGAAAAATGGTGTCGCCTGCAAAGGAAATTCCCAGAAGACACATTTATGCACAGCAAACAATATTCATGGAATTGTTCAGCTTCCTGATTATTCATCTCATCAAGACAACCTTCTTCTGCTCATTGGGGAAAAGGAGGCCATGGGATACGGGGTAGAGGGCTGCCTACGTTGTCCTGTTGAGTTTGGTGGAAAGATAGATCCACATGGGGGAAAAAAAGACAATAAGACCCTCTGTTTGGTGAGAAGATGGTACGTATCATTCCTTGGGTGAAGGGCATTTCTGGTGAGGATATCCCCTCTGCCAATGCAGAAAAATATCTGTTCTGCAACTTCTAGCCTTGGTGGGTTTCCTGGGCTAGTAAGAGAGTGGGAGACTTGCCCAGGGTCACACATATAAGGATATGTCAGAGGGGAGATTTGAACTCAGGTCTTCCAGACTCCGAGGCTGGCTCCGTTATATCATGCTGCCAGTCAAGGCTTTATTAGGGTTATAAAACAGAAGATTCCTGGTTGGGCCTAAAAAGACAAGCATATCAAGGTATTAGAGAACACATTACTCAGATGTGGTTGGACACTGGCAGGTTAGGGAGAGGGTGGTGTCCCTGCTTAGTTAAAGGTTAGTCAAGATGGCCCGTGAAGTCGCAATTTTAAGACACTGTGACCTAAATGAAACCAATCAAACCCAAAGAAGGAGGCTCTATTCGGGGATTGTGACTCCGGGCAAGTCTCTACATTGTTGGGTGTAGTCACTTCAATAATTAACTATTAAAATTGAGAGAAAAATACATTTTAGCAGTTTTTCTAGCAAGTCATATTTAAGGAAATATCTTTACAGAAATATCCTTTTCTTGGTCAGGGTTCATTCCATCAAGTTCCATCTTAGGGATGGTTGATACTCAAGGGAAAGAGACCTAGATCTTGAGTAAGGAGACATGATGTGGTATCTTCCACATGTATTTCCTACCTGAATAGGTCATCTTGCCTCTTAGGTCCTCAGTTTCCCCATTTTTAAAATAGTAGAAGGAAGGAATAGTATTTGTGCTACCTGTCTTGTAGGAGTCTTGTGAGAAAAGCAATTTGGAGACAAAATAGTAGGTGAATGTGAGGTATTTTCTTGGAACTAAGAGAAAGTGTTTCTGGAGAATGATCATCAATAGATCTAGATTTTTATTTAAATGAACAGTTCAATTTTTCCTTTTTCACATTAGAAAGAAGCTATGTAGCAGGCAATCCAGAAAGGGGTTTTCAATGAGGGCTCCATTTTCCAAAGCATCCAAACACTTGGAAGCAGGACAGCTGTTCTGAACTTTTCCAAACCCACCTCTGAAGAACATTCTCCCTCCCGTCATGTTTTTGTCTATTTCTGGCCTGAGCTGGTAAATGCCACAAGAACAGCTCAGAGAGGGTGTGGGGCTTTGATATGTCGGGTTCTAATTCTGGTTGTTTCCACTTCTATTCCCTGCCAGAGCCTGGGATTGAACGGTGGTTCTGCACAGCGAGGAATTTCAGAGAAATCTTGGTCTGAGGTCAGCCTGGGAGAGAACAACATACACTCAACTGGTGGACATACTCACAGTACAGGCATCCTGCTTCCACTGTAAAAGTAGGGAGAGCATCTCTTCAGACCATTAAATATCCATTAGTCTCTCTCATAGACTGAAAACCAAGTACCCTGGATTTGGGGTTCTTTTGCCCAGATCTCCTAGTGGCAAAGCATGACAGCTAGCAGGGATTAGAATGTTTCTTAAACTTTATCATATCTGGGAGCACCAACCAAAGGAATTAAAACATAAGAGAGGAACCTGGGATCCTATGGGCTGGAGTCATCACAGATCTGCCAACTACCTCTTAGAAAAAGGAGATAATGAGGATAATAATTGATAAGGCCTTTAAAAATTTTCAACACAGACTTTGAATTCTCACATTTGAGCCTTCTATGAAATAATTTAGGTGTTATCACCACCACCACTCTTTTATAGGTGAAGATTCTGAAGCTCATGCTTGTCCATGGCCATATGGCTAATAATCACCAAAGGCAGGATATGAAGCCTGATATTTCCCAAGTCCAAGATCCCTACTCTCAAACAGGTTTTCCTAGGCAGCTAGGGGGCACCCATAGCAATAGAGTGCTGGGCCTGGAGTCAGAAACTCCAGAATTCAAACAGAATTCAGAAACACCTAAATTCAAACCCTGCCTTTAGATATTTACCGGTTTTATCATCCCAGGTATTCTATTTAATCTTGGTTCATCTCAGTTTCCTCATCTGTAAAATGGGAGTAAATAATAGCTCCAGCCTCCCAGGGTTGTTGTGAGGATCAAATGGGACAATAATTGTAAAGTGCTTAATGAACCTTAAAGTGATAGATGACTGTTGTTGTTGTGCTTTTGCACTCGCTGACCCCCAGGGCTAGAATATTGTCTCTCCTCATCCCTGCCTTCTCCTTGAATTTCTTGGGCTGCTCCATCACCAATGGGCATCTCTCTCTACAATCACCTCATCCCTATTTGGTTTCCATCTAGAGAGGAGCATTTTGTGTCCCTCAATAGAATGTAAGCTCTTGGAGGGCAGGCCATGTTTTACTACTGTTCTCAAATCTTTACGGCCTGGGAAAGTGCTTGGTGCATAGAGGATATTTAATCTTTAATGACCATAAAAGCCAACATTCCCAGAGCACTTTAAAGTTTGCTTTCCAGACTTTATATTCTCTCCTTTAATCTCACAACACCCCTGCAAAGTAGGAACAAGTCATTTTTGAAAAGGGGGAAACTGAGGTCAAATAAACAAAGGGATTTGCCTATGGTCATATGACCAGTAGGTGCTGGAAACAAGATTCAAAGATGGTTCCTTACTCTATTTTGAGCTCTTTCCAAAGTGTCCAGGTTCAAGTGCTATGTGATCCTGGCAAGTCACTGAAATTCTCAGTACACCCGACAACTCCAGTTATAGAGAAAGGGCCAACCTGCCTTGGTAGAGGGAGTTTCCTCAGCCAAGAGTCCCCAATGCCAATGGAACCACAGGTCTACTACCTATCACTATGGTGGCCATATGATAATGTCACTGTTATTTAACAATAAAAATATCTCGTTAGTGCTTAGTGCTGGCAGGAGGTGACTTGTATATATTCTCTGTCTCTCTCTTTCTCTCTCTCTCTCTCTGTCTTTCTCTCTCTCTCCCCCTGTAACTCTGTCCTGCTCTGTGTCTCTCTGCACTGGGAGGAAAATTTGTCCTGTGCTCCCAGATCTTACCTGTTTCACATAGTCAGGCACCTCCTCCAAGCTTGGGAAGGATGTCTCATTGGGCTTCATGATGTAGAACATCATACGGATGCCCTGGGAGAAAGAAACATCATTGGGGGCCTCTGGAGTCACCATCTGAACCCGGGTCAGATTAGGAGGTAAAGAGAGGACGATGAACAATGACTCAAAGATAATTGTTGGTGAGCCCTGCAGAAGAGTCCAGGGCAGGTGATAAGACAGTGCAGGTCCCACCAGTGATGACAGAAACCAAATGCCGAACTGGGTCTTTCTACAGAAGAACAAGGAAGTTCTGCAGCTGTAGCTGCTGATGTCTGCAAAGAGAAACAGAAATTCTATACTTCCCTAGAGAAACTGGCCAGGGGGTGGGGAAAGATAGCACAGGTGAAAGTTCACTGGGAAAATGTGGGTGGAAGCAAATGTGTCTGATCCCATGAGGATTGGCCATCTCTCCCTGCCATTCACCAGTTCTACTCAGGCCTTTGTCCTCCATCCTCCCCCCAAGGACACACATCTTAAAGGGACAGAGCAGCTGTTGTGTGTGGGGTGGGGGAAGGGGATCATGTCTTTTTTCTCTCTCACTGGCTCATTCTTTTTTCCATTAAAAGGCCAGTATTTGCTAAGCTGAGAGTGTAGGACTGCCAGTATATTACTGCCCCAAAGTCTGGGACTTCTGGATTTCATCAAAGCCATTTGGGTGACTGGCTGCTGCTGCCCACAGGAGTCCCAGCTCCCTGGAATCTTGGCCATGCACACTGTCTCGGTTCCTCCTGGCCCAGGGCCTAGAGCTTCTTGGTTGTTAAGGCTGCCAAGACTTTGCTCAGAGCCATGTGGCTGCTTTCCTTCTCCAGGAGGCCCAGGCTGAGCTTCTGAGGTGGTCTATGGGCCACCTTGCATGGCCCTAACTCTGCCCCAAGAGAGAAGAAGAAGCAAAATGGCCCAAGGAGGTGAAACCGAGTGCTCCTGACCTAAGCCAAAGGCAAGAATTCTGGAAATTCCAATTACGGTGGTAAAAATAATCTGTAAAATGCCGACAGTAGCTCCCAGAACCCATTTCAGAACTTGTTATGGCATCAAATATTGTAAAAAGAGGGCCACATGTGATCAGAATATCATAGCTTTCAGCTCATCTCTGAACAATGTCAAGTGCTAGTACACTAACTTGGAGCTCCTCATCTAAGCCACTCTGAGGGGAGACCATGCAGTTGCAGATTCTGAGCTACATAATCAGGGACATTCTCTCTTGTAGGAAGTCAGAAAAGAGAATGAAAAGGCAGTTAAGTAGAAGGATGGCTCTCAAATTCTCCTTGGAGGACCCAAGAAAGGAATTGACTTGACACCATAGAATATGAGGCCACCTCACATTGCAGAAAGAAAGAAAGAAAGAAAGAAAGAAAGAAAGAAAGAAAGAAAGA
>NW_020954577.1:15577874-15701976 GCF_900497805.2 Vombatus ursinus | reverse complement strand
AGAAAGAAAGAAAGAAAGAAAGAAAGAAAGAAAGAAAGAAAGAAAGAAAGAAAGAAAGAAAGAAAGAAAGAAAGAAAAAGAAAGGAAGGAAGGAAGGAAGGAAGGAAGGAAGGAAGGAAGGAAGGAATTCCTTGATACATGAAAATAATGGAAATTTATTATAATGGATACAGAGAGGCAAGGGAAGACCTACTAGAAGTGATGCAAACCGAGGTCAGCAGAACCAAAGAAACAGCATGCACAATGACTACAATGATAAAAATAACAACAAAAATCACAATTGAATGCTTACAAATTTATAATGGCCAAGTTTGATCCCCTGAGAAGAGATATAAGACAATATTGTCCCTGCTTCTGAGCACAGACAGAGGTCCAGAGGGATGAAACCCTACATATACCAACAAAACATTAAATATTTTGGTTAGTTTTCCTGAATTATTTCCTTACTTTTTTAAGAAAAAAAATTATAATAAGAGACAGCTCTCTGTGAGGAAAAGAGGCATAAAGTGAGAAATTTAGATGATATAAACTATGTTAATAAAATTTTATACCAAAAGCAAAATAAAATAAAGTAAAATTTTACTTTTAAAAAGACAACATTGAAAATCACTGCCATTTATTCCCCCAAAATCTGTCAGAGAGAATGGAAAGATAGAGAAATTCACAGAACTAATGAAGATCCTCCAAATGAAAACAACACTGACTCATACTCTTAATTCGTTTTAAGGGGAGTCTAGATGTCACAGAAGATGGAGCACCAAGCCTGAAGTCAGGAAGAACAGAATTCATATCTGGCCTCAGACACTTCTAACTAGGTGACCCTGGGCAAGCCACTTAGCCCTGTTTGCCTCAGTTTCTCATGTATAAAATGAGTTGGAGAAGTAAATGGCAAACTACTCCAGTATCTTTACCAAGAAAACCCCAAGTGGGGTCACAAAGAGTCAGATACAACTGAAATGACTGAACAACAACGATTCATTTCAAATGGAAATAGGTAAATATGGCGAAAAACATTGAAAAATATTATCCCAGGAGAGGACAAAGACTTGCAGAAAATATTGAGGTTGCTTACTTATATATCTTTATATTTTCTTTTAAAAGCAGTTAAAAGATGTTGTGTTTGGGAAGCACCTGCTATAACCACAAAATTGATTATACTTTAACAGACAATTGATCCTCCCTAAGGGACGCAGGGGCCATTTTTTTATTTGGTTACACAGTATAGTAAGAACCTAGAGTCTTTAAAGATCAAAATTAATACAAGGCTCAATAAATAAAAAAGCAGGAAGGGGTAAAGCATGACATATGATGAATACAATGCTACCCTAGGGGAAAAAAAGGAATGTAATGAAATGAATGGAGGAAAACATTGACACCTATAGTAATAATGTAGCATAGAAGACTAGTCAATGTAAATCAATTGTCCAAATGAGGTGACCAAAAGGATCTAAAAATGGTCTTAGCTAACACTTGCTTACTTGGCTAAAGAAAAAAGAATAGAGAGAGAGGGAGTAGCCAAGTTCAGAAGGATGGTCAACAATTATGAACAGCATTGCCTTGGGAAACAATGAAAAATGTAGAGATAAGAAAAAATAATTGAAAGAAAATTTGATGAGAGACCCAGGAGTGATAACAAGAACACTTAAAGATAAAAATGGGTGGACAGCAACCAGATGAAAGATGGTTCTGTAAGAGGCTTTTTTGACTACCAAGTACAATGGAGCCATGACATTTTGATTCTAACAGCACAGTATAGAATGTGATGAGAGAGGAGGCAGAAATGATAATGAAGGATAGACATGGGAAAAGTAAATGGACTAAATCAAATGGTCAGAGAGGAGGACTGTGACAAATATGGCACAATTTGATGAACACAGAGGAATTCATTCTCAAATTAGCCGAAGGAGGGGAAGACAGCAAATGTTTTGCTGGCATTATCATCCCACAGGAAGCATGAAGACAGAATATAGAGCTTTGGAAAGCATTATTCCGCAGATGAATATACCTTTCCCTTTACACAACTGATTGAAAGATACAATGCTAATTCTGGCAAAAAGCAAACAGATTCATTTTCCTTTATACTGAGTGTTTGTGACTCTTTTATTCAAAACCAATGAAGTGTATTTTATGGACATTAAATTGGACATGTATTTATGGACTTGTATTTTATGGACATTAAAAATAAAAAAAAAAACTAAAACAAAAAAGCCCAACACTTTCTAGAGATTTTTTTTTCTTATTTGTTTGTTTTCAGTCAGAAACAATATATCAACTGTCTATTATTAGAAGACTCTAGAGAAGAGGACCTTAGAGGCTATAAGACCCCACTGATCTAAATGTTTGTTAATTATTTTTAAAAGTATTTTATTCAGCAAAGAAAAATTCTGCCTTGACTCTCTTTCAACAAAGTGTCTTCTGTACCTATGTCATGATTATGCAAGATTTCTTGAAATATCTGACAGATATTACTTTGTATGATAATCTTCTAATTATAAAAAATAGACAAGGCCTAAAACCCTAAGACTCACCCAAAATGAGTTTACTGCTGTCATGGAAGAGATCTAGCTCACAGACCAAGGTGAAGAGGAATTTCCCAATGAAGCTGAGCTCTTCAGATGGTGAAGGTCTCACATGACAGGCTGGTTGCATTAAGCCCCAGTACATTGCAGAACCTCCAAAATAAGATTCATAATCAACTCTGAAGAGTTCAACCTAATTATACATATGGTCAAAAAAGAGGAGGGGTGAAAAATGCTTATTGAATAACTGAAATTGATTCATCTGTCAGTTTATCTTGGATAGTCCTTGCAATGGAAAGTCATTTGGGCCCAGAATTGTACAAAAAGAAGAGTATGGATTATAGTGGGTTCTTTTTTTTCTTTGAAAAATTAGAACTTTTAGTGACCCAAGTCGCTCAAATCTGAAACAAATGTCCCATCTTTTTAATACCAAAATTCTGGCAATGACATGTGACAGTCATGTAATACTCTAATCCCAGAAGAATTAGAAGTAAGAGTTATCCAAAAGGCAATGGAAATACTTAGGGCCTGCAAAAGCAGTCACAAAAAGTTGCCATTTCTTTGTAAACTTTCAGCTATAAAGGAAATCATCAAAGAAACCCATGAGGGAAAAGGAGTGATCGAGTCTATAGCCAAAGAGAGAGAAAATCAATGGATGACCTACCTGCTCCACAGCTGTCTTCACTATGTCAAGAGAAATTGAAGAAGGAGCTGAGCACACTGTGGGCCTTGAGATGGCTACTTATGGAAGGAAATATGCAAAAGTTCAAAGGGCTGGGCAGCCATGGAAGAACTGTGACCCCTTTAATTGGAGAGAAGACACACATAGATGAGATTATAGAGGCACATGATTGAATATTATTGGATAACCAACAAGCATTTATTGAGTACTCACACTGTGCTAAGCACTAGGGATACAAAAAAAGGCAATGACTTACTCCTTGCCAAGTAGTTCACATCTGGATGGCAGAGACAACTTGTACATATATACTGGATACATAGAGTAGCTGGAAGGTCATTTTAGAAGAAAGGCCCTGGACATGAAGGGGGCCAGGAAAGGCTTCCTATAAAAGGTAGGATATGGGCTGATATTTGAAACAAGCCAGGGGGCAGAGATGAGAAACAAGAGCATTCCAGTCATGGGCAATGGCCAGGGGAAAGGTACTTTCTGAAATAGAGTATCATGAACAAGTAACAGCAAGAATGTCACTATAGGTAGATTATAGAAGATGAGAAGCAGAGTAAAGGGGGAGACAATTGGGAAGGAGACAGGAATGAAGGACTTTGAAGGTCAAAGAGAAGATTCATATTTGATCCAAGGTGACTGATGGTCTCTTAGTTGCCAAAGCCAGCGGCCTTTTCTCAGTCCTCATTCTCCTTGACCTCTCTGTAGCTTTTTGACACTGTGGGTCACTGACTCCTCCTTGACACACTTATCTTTCGAGGTTTTCAGGACACCTCTCTCTCCTGGTGCTTTTTTCTACCTCTCTGACCACTTGTCTTCTGTCTCCTTTGCTGGGTCCTCTTCAAGACAATGTCTTCTAACCACAGGTATCCCTCCAGGTTCTGTCCTGGGCTGTCTTCTCTTCTCCCTCTATATTACGTCACTTGGTGATCTCATCAGCACCCATGGATTTAATGACCATCTTCATGCTGATGATTCTCAGATCTACCTGTTCTGTCCCAGTCTTTCTACTGACCTCTATTCTTGCATTTCCAACTGCCTTTTAGACGTTTTGAACTGGATATCCATGAGGTATCTTAAACTCAATACGTCCTAAACTGAACTCATTTTCTTTTCCCCTAAACCCTCCCTACCTTCCCTATTTCCCTCTCCCTCTTCCTCTTCTCTCTGCGGTATACTAGCTAGATTTCTTTCTCAAAGACCAAGCCTTAAACCCAATTCACTCTAGAGCTCATAGATTGGACAAACATAGGTCTCTGCCCAAGCACCACTTAATGGCCATTTTTGGGCCCTTCTGGCTTACAGTGAATATAAATAATAACTGTTTCTCTTTTGGCCAAAAACCTTGAGGGTCTTCCCCTCCGAGTTTGATTTTTTTTTTATTAAAGGGACAATCCCTTGACTCACTTCTTAAAGAGGCCTATTTATTGCATGGGTGTTGCCTCAAAGTGAGAACCTGAAAAGACTTTAACCAAAAAGGGCCAGGGTCTCCCATTGCATTCTTGGCCATCTCCAGTTGTCCTGATGAATATTTTGCCATTGGACCCAGATGGCTCTGGAGGAGAAAATAAGGCTGATGACCTTGCACAGCCCTCCCTCATTCAAATCAAAGTCAATTGCAAGTCATGTCATCACCTCCCTGATGTCATGGTCCTTTTTGAGAATGAAAGACAAACACAAGAACACAACAACAACCTTTCCTATTACTGTAAGTACCACCATCTTCTCAATCCTCCAAGCTCACAATCTAAGAGTTATCATAGATTCTTCACTATCACTCACTCCACCATATCCAAGCTGTTCCCAAAGCCTGTCAATTTCACCTTTGTAACAGCTTTCAAATGCCACCCCCTTCTCTCCTCTGACACTGTCCCCACCCAGGTACAGGCCCTGCTGGTAGGTCTGCCTACCTCAGATCTCTTTCTAGTCTAATCTACCCTCCATTCAGTTACTACAGTGATTTTCCTAAAGTACAGGATTGATCATGATTCCTCCTTCCCCACCACCACCCCACCCCCACATACACATTCAGTAAACTCTTATAGCTCTCTATTAACTCCAGGATCAAATAAAAAGTTCTCTGTTTGGCATTATCCAAAACCTAACCTTTCTTATCTTTCCAGTCTCACATTTTACTCCTCAACATATACTCTTCAACCAAGTGACATTGGCCCCCATCAAAACGACACTCTACTTCTCAGCTCTGGGCATTCTCTCTGTCTGTCCCCAATGTCTGGAGTGCTCTATCTCCTCTGATCCAACTACTGACTCCCTAGTTTCCTTCAAGTCCCAACTAGAATCTCACCTTCTACGGGAAGCCTTTCCCAAACCATCTTCATTCTAATGCCTTCTCTCTGTTAATTATATCCTATATATCCTGTATATAGCTTGCTTTGTATATATTTGTTTGCATGTTGTCTCCTTCATTAAATTGTAAGCTCCTTGAGGTTGGGGACTATCTCTGGGATCTTTTTGTATCCCCAGCACATAGCATAATGCCTAGCACACAGTAAGTGCTTAATAAATGTTTGTAGATAGATTGATACAGGAGGTAACAGAAAGTCACTGGATTTATTGAATATAAGAGTGACATGATCAGATCTATGTCTTTTGAAACTCATTTGGCAGCTGAATGGATAATAGATTAGAATGGGAGATGCTTGAGTCAGAGAGGCCAACCAGCAAACTCTCACAAAGATCCAGATGTGAGGTGATGACTGTCAGTCTCAGGGTGGCATCTGAGTGAAGAGAAGAGGACTTGTAAAGGTGGAAATAAGATTTGGGCAACAGAGAAGTGGAGTGAGTGTGAAAGAGTGTCTATAATAACATTAATGTTGTGTTTGGGACCTTCAATAGTAACAGGCAAGTTGGTAAGAGTGAAAGTTTGAGGGGAAAGATAATGAGTTCTGTCTTGGGCATGTCAAATATACCATTTAGCTTTGAAAGTCTTTTGGTTTTTGCCCTACCAGTTCTACTTATTTTTTAGCTTGCCTATATATGGAAAAGTCCTAGATTTCTCTATCTCCCACAGTTCCCTGCTTCAATACACTTAGACTGATTACTATTATGTTAACAACACAATAATAGGGTTACCATTGTAGGACCCCCACCACAATCTGCCGGCCTCTTTGCTTGTAAAATATCTCGTCTGGATGACATATATTTTAGTGATTCAATGGCTCTATACATATTTAGTCTCTTTACCAATGCTGAACATAACTTCTTTACACCTGCACATCCTTTCCAATTGCTGTCCAATTCTCTCTATAAATCCTCCAAAAAGAATTTACCCAATTCATTGATGGCCTTGTCTTCTAATATGTTATGGCAGCACTAGAACTGCTCCTGTGTTATAGCCTGTCTTACTCCACGACTAGCCTACATCCTTTTAGGGTTATGTTTGTTACTGAATCTTGCATTATCTTAACATATAAAGAAAATGACAATTAGGCTATAAAGAGCACCCAAAAGCCCAACTTCAAATGAGTTGGCAGACTAGGGATGGAAGGTTTCACATTATGGGAAACCCCATACACTGACCAGAGTCATCAGAAACATAGATAACAGTTGAGAAGCCAAGACTTCAGGTAAGCCTTAGGAGGAAGAGATTTCCCTAAAAGCTATGACTACGGCTTTCACAGAGAGGATATTCTCAAATCCCATGAATGTTATCAGAAATATCATCTCCCAATATGAAAGGGAGAAAGCAAGACAGACTGATTTTAATTAAGTTTTTTTTTCTATTCCTGACTCATAATATTACCTCATTGTTTTGAGTCAATATAATCATCCTTTAGGAGCGATTGGGAAGAAATTTCCCCTTCACGTTAATTTTTAATTCAAGTAATTTTGTTTAAAAGCCTCCTTCCCTCTTCTGCAGCTTATTACTGGCACATGTGCACCTGTGGAAGATTATGCAACAAAATGTTTGGCAAAAGAGTCCGCAATGTTGAAATATATAGTGAACAAACTCAGTTCTGCATGACTGACTTGGTTATTTCCAATATCACTGTAATATTAAAAAAGTAATTACTATTTGCTTTCTTGTATCAAACCATGTATGAAGAAAAATGGAGTTTAACTTCTATTTGCTCCAGACAGATTTTTAATATAGTTCCTTGGAGTCTCCAACTTTGAATGCTATATTAGTCCTCATTACTAGGAAATGGAAACACAAAAATATTAAATCAATCTCTTCATTTTCTTTGATTAGATCATGTTGTTTTTGGCCAAAGACCATTAAGAGATTGACTATGCAAACTGTATTTACAGTATAAGCTTCAGATTGAACTGAGGAACTAGACTGAGTTCTTGAGTGTGAAAACAAAGACTGTCACAAATGTCTGCCTATGCAAAGAATCAGACCATCCCTTTCTATGATGATTTAATGTTACTGCTTAAAATCACTAAGACCTTGTCAGGGCAAGGCAGTGGCACTCAATTTGGAAGTTTGTGCTACCGCAATGAATTCTCTGGTTGGTCTTACTAAGCTGGAAAGGCTTTGTGTACAGTCTCAGAAATGGATACTAATTTCTGAAGGTCGAAGTTAGAAGAGAGGCTTGTCCAGTAGACCAGCAATGGGTGATGGAATCATTGGCAGTCAGGTGATGAACTCTGCTGTGGTAATAACAGCATAGGGTAGAAATGGGCAGAGTGCTCAGACTAATACAGTTTTGACCATCCAGAAATATTAGCTTAATTATTGAACTTTCTCTAGTTGGAAATTCCTTATTCAACAAGCACTTTAGAAATGACTGATCTTGTTAATTGTGATATTCTCATTACAGATGAAAGCATAAGCTCAAAGTTACACAGGCATGATCAAGATAGAGAAATAACCACATTTCCCAAGACAACAAATGTTCATTAGAAGAATGAATTCACCAATCCCCATAAGGTTATGTGTTTTACAGTGCAGACTGATTACATCATGGAAGCTAACCATGAGATGAAGTAATTATGGCTTTTGCTGTGGTTTATGGTCAGGATGAAGGGAAAATTATCCAGGGTACCTTGAGACTATTGTGAGTGATGATTATCGATTAAGGGAAGCCAAGATGGGAGCTACATAGAAACGAAGACTGGACAGATGAGTAGCAAGTACTCAACAGCAGATTCTGACAGGAACATATTTCAAACAAGAGGTCAAGACTTCTCTAATAAATACTCAAAACTTCCCCATTCTTCTTGAGGAGAGAATCTGGGGCTGGGATTTGGGATATAGGTCTGGCAATCAGGTATAATCAAACTAGTAATTGAACTCATCATAGCCGATGAGATCAATAAGCAAGCAAGTATAAAGCACAAAGGGTAGGGATTCCAGGACAGAGCCTTGGTGCAATGCCTACAGTTCATGAACTTGACATAGATGAAAATCCAGCAAAGAAGACTAAGAAGTGGGCAGCCATACAGGAGAACCAGGAAACATTAAGTATAAAGAGATGCTATAAAAGAAGAGGGTTATCAACAGTGATGAGTGCTTCAGAGAAGTCAAGGAGGATCCAGAATGTAGATAAATAATTGTAGATAAATAACTATTGGTAATTTTGGAGAAGGCAATTCAGTTGACCGATGAGACAAAAAGTCAGATTGCACAAAGTTTCAAAGACATGGACAGGGAGACAAATGGGGGAGGGAGAAGGCAGAAAGGGAGAAGTAAAGTACCAATTGCAGATGGTTTTTTCAAGGAGTTTGGTGATATAGAGGGATATATAACTATAGCTAATTGAGTGGTAGGATCAAGTAATGGACTTTTTTTGAGGATGGGAGAGGAAACATGTTTATTTATAAGTAGCAGAGAAGGAACTAATATGCATAAAGAGGCTTAGGATAAGAGAATGGCGATTAAAGTGGGGACAATTTGCAGGAGAGGTCAGGAGGGGACCGTATCATTAATGCACATAGATTGACTTTCCTGGGCAAAGAGAAGGATCACTTCTCTTCACCTGATTCCGGTTTGAAGGGAAAGACAATAGAAAAAGATTGTCTGAATGATGTAAAAAGAATAGGAGCAGAGGGCCCAGCTCTTTATGACTAGGTCTTAGGAATTTAGGTGATTGAGGAACTAGGATATTATTATATTTAAGGGAACATCAATATGTTTGCTGAAGGCCACTGCTATGAGGGTGAGGAGGAGTTGGGGAGGAAAGACTATGATCCAGGTGTTAAGCTCTTTGAGTAAGAAAAGAGAATAACCTGGGGGCTGAGAGATTGGGGGGGTAGTTAGATATCGGCTACCAGAATCTGGACTGGTTCATAAATTTGGATTGAATATACCCTAAAAGAGGAGAGCTGGTAGAGTAAAGATGGTAGAAGAAATTCTAGGAGAGACATATAGTGACAGTGGGGAACAAAGAAGCATTCTGACTCTCCCATCATGACCAGTAATTGTTGAGAAGGAATAGTTCCTATTCTGGGGGGCCAGGGATGGGTATCATAGAAAGGATAGCCAATACTGGAAAGCTTGGTGAAGAAAGTGGTGTTGTCAGGAGGGAGACAAGTCTTTGTTGAGTGTGAAAGATGGAAGGAGTAAGAAAGAAGCTTAAGATGAAAGGAAATATAGTAATTAAGGAGAAGGTAATGCCAGAGGGAACAGTGGAAGGGAACAGTTGGGTGGATCTATAGTGGGACAATGAGAGAGTAGAGATGAGATGCTTGGGGACAAATGAACAGGAAACTTTGAATGAGAGAAGAGGGAGTGAGTGCAAAATATATAGACGTTGTAGAGAAAGTCACTTTACATTACTAGGCCTCAGTTTCTTTATCTGTAAAATCAATAGGATTGAATTTAATAATCTCAAAAAATCCTTCCTTCTCAATAATTTGGTGCAGTTAAATTCCCAGGAAGAAATAACGTATTGACTTAAAAATTTTGTGAGAGTATAAATCACTGATCTGTACGCAGCAACACCAAAGACAATCACAAAAGTTTCTTGTTGGTCTGGATCTCAGAGCACAGCTCTTCCAACCTGTATCTGACCATGAAACTCTTCAACCACAACCCAAAAAAGCAATCATCCAGGCACTACTTGGAAATCTCCAAGGCAGCCCATTCCATTTGTGGACAACTAACTATTAGGAAGGTTTTCTTGGTGATAAGCCTAAACTTGCCTCTGTAATGAAGAGGGAGGGAACATAGCTGTCTCACCACCCAGAGTGAAAGAACCTTGTCCCTCATGGAGAAGTTGTGTGAGCCAAACCAGTATCCTGGATAGGCCTACTCCTCCCTTTTTGGTGTCCTGTTCTTTACTCCATGCTGACTTCCCCAGCCTTGAACTTGTGTTCTCAAGTATCTTTCCTGCCTTCTGTTTCCCTAGGGATTTATTGAGTCCTTAAGACTCTGATTTTACCCAGCACAGGTCATCATATTGAAATATACATTAAAACTGCTTATAATATGTTCTTTCCTAAGGTGGGTGGCATGAATTCCCACCCACACCTGAAGGCTGTAGATTCTACACACCTGCAGAATCTTAAATTTTCTTTTTTACACCAGGAAGCATTAGGGAAAGTGAGAATTGTAAGCAGTACCCCCAAAATGGCAAAGGACAAGGCCAGGCCACAGCACCCAAGATGTATATCATGCTGCCATCATGGACGTATGGGAGTGGAATGTAGTGGGATGTTTCTGAAGGAGAAAGGAACATTACCAGTACTGAGATGTTTGATGAGACCAAGTCATCTTTGTGCCTTTAGGACATCTCAATTATGGATTAAATGGATTTAGGTGAATGGAGGAAGAGTTTTGGGATATAATTTGATTTCATTCCACAAACATTTATGAAGTACCTCACAAGTGCCATACACTGTGTTAGGTGCTATGGGTACAAAGACAAAAACAGCAAAGTACCTACCACCCAAGAGCTTACAAGGAAAGATCCACATTATACAGTAGAAGGACCATGGATTCTGGAATCTGAGGACCTGGGTTCCTATCTCGCCATTAACACTTATTTTCTGTCTGAATGGTCATGTTACTGATTTTGGGGGCCTCATTCTACTTATCCATAAAATAAGAGGATTGCATGAGATCGTCTGAGGTTCCTTCCACCTCTAAATCTATGATCTTTTGTAGACAAGTCGGTAAGTATAAATACAGACAAAATAAATACAAAGTGAAGGAAGCATTTACAGTGGGGGCTGAGCTAGAAGGAAGGCCTGAATTTCTTAAGAAGGAATTTTCCTGACATGGCTGATTTCCTGTGCCTTTTCCCAGTATGTTCCTAAGTGTCCCTTTCCCAAGGATCTGGTGTAACGTGGCACTGCTCTGCATCATTCTCACATGGCAAGGAGTCAGTGTGTTCTGGTAAGGGGTGAGTCTGTCATGAGTGAACTTTTCAAGGACAGTTTTCATATTATTTCTGATGTGATCCATGTCCTCAATCTCTGGCCCATCACTGTAAGGGTATGCTGTGAGGGGCCAGCTAGAGCAGATTGTTGCAATAAGCAGAGCCACAGGTGAACCCAGTCCATTGGGATGGAACCCTGGCTCCAGCCCACCCTGCCTAAGGAGTGACTACATCTTTGCTTCTTGGGGTGGTTGCTGTCACACCCATGCTATGGAGAGAGAAGATCCAGACGCTTCCTGTTTGGGTCTCCAAGGGCTAGACCTAAGTGGAGCACAACTCATAAAGCTTGGGAGGAAGGTTAGTAAAGGGCTGGCCAGCAGAATGTGAACAAGAAAACACTTATTCAATCAGAAATCCTCTCCTAGTCTGGGCTGGAACTAACTCATTTCCATTAAATAATGTTATCCTAGAATACTAAAATAAGCTCGTGTAGGAGAGCTCAACAAAGGTGGGGCAGGGGAAGAAAATTGCTTTTTCTAAACAGTCCTCTTAACCTTAAGCCTGCATACAATCTCAGCCTTGGCACTATCTCTATTAACCAGGGTGTTACATGACATTTTTATTGACTGCCTACCCCAAGTGGCTTAGCCAATCAGCTTTTACCAAATCCAGGGCTCTGTTTTCGGTGGCCACTGGGTTCAGGGTGTTGTCTCTTTTGTTGGCCAAAAACAAAAAAATAAATAAATAAATAAAACAATGACTTCACTAAGAACATAAAGCCAATACTTGAGTTTCAGTAGCAGCACCTGAGCCAAGGTGCTTGGTAAAGCCTCAAAGTCAACGTCAAGGCTTCATTTCATCTCAGTCCTCCATTTGCTACATTAAAAAAAAATCTAGACAATGTGTCTTTAGCAGGACCTGTCCACCGCTACAACCCTAGCACAAACCATTTGCTGACTCCTCCTTCTACCTACAAGTAATTATCTCTACCACTGTCAGATTCCCAACGAACAGAGCTTATCCTGTCATTCTGCCTCTCAAAACTCTTAAATGGCTCCCCATTAGCTTTGGAGTGAAACCCAAATTCCTTACACCCCCCAAATAAGCATCAATCAATATGCACTTATTAAGCACCTCTTTGTGCTAGACACTATGTTAGGTACTGGGATATGAAGATGAAGTGAATCCCTGCCCTCAAGTGACTTACATTCTGTATCCATGACAACATGGAGAAACATCCCTAATAGGGTGCCCCCTGGGGGCTGATCATACTTCTATCCTCTTTCATTTTTATCAGTGACCTGCATTACTGAATAGATGGCAGGCTCAAACATGGAGACGAAAGATTGAGAGGGATTATTAGGAAGCTGGCTGACAGACAGGAGCCAACAAGTTCAACTGGCCAGAAGCCTGGTCAAAGAGGAGATGTAATATAACAAGGTGGATGGAAAACAGTTACAAGATTTGTGAAATATGTTACATTATCTCATTTACAATAGGTGATGACCTGCAGCCTTACCTGGGGAATGGGGTAGCTCATGCTTCTGTTTTCTTCCATTTTTAACAGTGACTTGTATTAAAGCTAGATGGGGGGGCAGTGGTAGTAGAAGCCAAGATTATAGGCAACAATCAACATTCCTCTCAGAACAACTTTAAAATAATACTACAAATCAAATTTTGGAGTGGTAGAGCCAAGAAAAGGTCAGGGTGTGACTTCTTTTGGTCTAAGAAAACTTAGGAGATCTGCAGGGGAGCTGCAGGATGGAGGCCCACTTAAAGTACACACATGGAGTGTAGCAGCAGCAGCTTCAGGAGCCCAGATATAGTAAGGGGGTCAGACAACTGGCACTGTGTATAGGTAGTACTGATTGGCAATGCTATTGTCTATACATAGTTCTGGGTCACAGTTCCAGAGCAGAAAGGAACACTCTTGGTCACTCCCAATGGAGGCCCTGGGTTCCAGGCCTAAGAAGAGTGCTAGTTCTTGCACCTGCAGGCTATCATTGGCCTTTCCTGGGTAAAGACCAAAGCACAGACCAGGACGGTTACTATACCTTTCCCTGGACTGCACCACTTTGAAAGAACTGAAAACTTGCAGACCCCCAGGTCTAAAAATAGGAGCATGAAAAAGCGTAAAGCTTGGAATAGTGCCTTCCAACCCACAGGTCAACATAGATCAACTTTAACATAAAGTTCAAAATCAAGAAATGGGCTGGAAAACAAATGATCACACAACCAAAAATAATTTGACATTAAAAAGTTTCTTCAGTGGTAGAGAAGACCAAGACATAAACTCAGAAGAAGACAACAATGTAAAAAAAAAAAACTATCCTCCCAAAAAAAAAGCCTCAATGAAAAATAGTATTTCTACTTAAGTCCAAAAAGAATTTCCTGAAGAAATAAAGAGAAGAGTGGCACTGGAAAAAAATGGGGGAGGGGAATGAGAGTGATACAAGAAAATTATGAAAAGAGGATAAATAGCTTGGTAAAAGAGGCACAAATAAAAATACTGGAAAAAATGTTAAAAAAAAAAAACATAAGTAGCCAAATAGTAAAAAAAAAAAAAAGGAACAAAAATTCACTGAAGAAAAGAATTCCTTAAAAAGTAGAATTGGCCAGAAGGAAAAAGAGATACAAAAATTCATTGAAGAACATAATTCCTTAAAAATGAAGTTAATGACTCCATGAAATACCAAGAAACAATAAAACAAAAACAAAGGAATAGGGAAAATGGGGAAATTTGAATATCTCATTGGAAATACAACTGACCTGGAAAATAGATTGAGAAGAAAAAAATTAAAAATTATTGGATAACCTGAAAGCCATGACTTAAAAAAAAATAGCCTCAGCATCATTATTTCAAAAAAAAATTATCAAGGAAAAAACTGCCCTGATATCGTAGAACTGGAGGGTAAAATATAACTTGAAAGAACCCACCAATCACCTCCTGAAAGAGATCCCAAAACATTATTAGTCAAATTTCAGAGCTCCCAAGTCAAGGAGAAAATATTGCAAGCAGACAGAAAGAAACAATTCAAGTATTGTGAAAACACAATCAGGATAACACAAGATTTAGTATCTTCTACATTAAGGGACCAGAGGGCTTGGAATATGATATTCTGGAAAGCAAAGGAGCTAGGATTACACCCAAGAATAATCTATCCAGCAAAACTGAGTGTAATCATTTGGGGGAAAATGGATATTTGATGAAATGGAAGACTTTCAAACATTCCTGATAAAAAGATCAGAGCTGAATAGAAAACTTGACTTTCAAATATAAGGATCAAAAAAAAGGTAAAAAGGCATAAAAAGATAAACAGGAAAGATAAATCATAAGGGAATCAATAAGGTTAAAATGTTTAAAATTTTAGATGGGAAGATAACTGTAACTCCTATAATTTTTACTATTATTAGGGCAGTTAGAAGGAAAATTCACAGAAAGAAGGCATGATTGTGAGACAACAATAATGTGATGATTTCTAAAAAAAAATAAGATTAAGGGGTGAAAAGAGGGATGTGCTGGAAGAAAAGGAAAGGGAGAAGAAAATAAAGAAATTAACTCACATAAAAGAAGTGTGAAAAGGAAAGTTTTTACAATGGAGGGGAAGATGGGTAGGACTGGTGGGCAAAGCTTGAATCTTACTCTCATTGGAATTGGTCAAAGAGGGAATAACATACACACCCAATTGGGTATAGAAATCTAGCTTACCCCATTGGGAAATATGAAAAAAAAAGGATAAGACCGGTGTGCATAACCTGCAACTTCAAGGCCACATATGGCCTCCTAGGTACTCAAATGTGGACTTTTATTAAGGGGATTTGTTCTGTGAAGTTTGGATTCAGTCAAAGGGCCACACTTGAGTACCTAGAGGGCTACATGTAGCCTCAAGGTCACAGGTTCCACACCCCTGAGATAAAAGAAGGGGAAGGTTGATACAGGAGGGAAGGAAGAAGTGGTCAGAAACAAAATATACTTTTGAGGAGGGACAGAATAAAATGACAGAGAGAGAGAGAGACAGAGACAGAGACAGAGACAGATGGGGAAAGTAGGATGGAAGGAAACACAGAGTTGATAATCATAACTGTGGATGTGAATGGGATAAACACACCCACAAAAAGGAAGTAATGGATTAAAACCTAGAATCCAACAATATGTTGTTTATAAGAAACAAACTTGAAACAGAGAGAAATTAACAGAGTGAAAATAAGGAGCTGGAGCAGAATCTATTATGCTTCAGCTGAGGTTAAAAAAAAAAGCAATAGCAATCATGATCTCAGACAAAGCAAAAATAGACCTAATTAAAAGAGATAAGCAAGGAAAACTACATTGTGCTAACAGGTACTCTATTCAATGAAGGAATATCAATACTAAATACACACACATATAGATATAGATACAGATATATATCAAAAGGCATAGTATCCAAATTCTTGGAGGAAAATTTAAATGAATTACAGGAGAGAATAGACAATAAAACTGTACTAGTGGGAACCTCAATGTTCACCTCTCAGAACTAAATAAATCTAATCATAAAATAAACAAGAAACAATTAAGCAGATAAATAGAATTTTAGAAAAGTTAAATATGATAGAACTCTGGAGAAAACCAAATGCTAACAGAAAGGAATATACCTTTTTCTCAGCTATACATGGCACCAACACAAAAACAAGACCATGCATTAGGGAATAAAAATCTCCCAATTAATGCAGGAAAGTAGAAATATTAAGTTCATTTTTTAGAGCCCATAATGTAATAAAAATTATATTCATTTAAGAGCTTGAGAAATATAGATTAAAAATTCATTGGAAACTAAATAATCAAATCCTAAAGAATGAGTGGGTCAAAGAGCAAATCATACAAACAATAAATAATTTTATTAAAGAGAATGATAACAATGAGGAAGTATGCCAAAATTTGTGGGAAACAGCCAAAGCAGTACTTAGAGAAAAATTTGTATGTCTAAATGCTAACATCAATAAAATAGAGAAAGAGCAGATCAATGAATTGGGCACGCAACTTAAAAAAAACTAGAAAAAGAACAAATTAAAAATTCCCTAATAAACATCAAATTGGAAATCCTGAAAATTGAAGGAGAGATGAATGAAGTTGAAAGCAAGAAAACCATTGAACTAATAATAAATAAAACTAAGAGATGGTTTATGAAAAAAAATAACATAGATAAACCATCAGTTAATTTGATTTAAAAAAAAAGAAATAAAACCAAATTACCAACATCAAAAAAGAAAAAAAGGTGAATTTGCCACCAATGAAGATAAAATTAAAGCAATTATAGGAGTTATTTTGCTCAATTATATGCCAGTAAACTGACAATCTAAGCAAAATGGATAGTTACAAAAATATAAACTTCCCAGATTAACAGAAGAGCAAATAGAATACTTGAATAACCCTATCTTAGAAAACATAAATTGAATAAGTTATCAGTGAGCTGCCTACAAAAAATCCTCAGGACCAGATGGATTCAGATGTGAATTCTACCAAACATTTAAGGAAAAATTAAACCCAATACTGTATAAATTATTTGGGACAAAATTAAGTAAAGAAGGAGTCCTCCCAAATTCCTTTTATGATGCAAACATGTTTTTAATAGCTAAAGAATATATATAAGAATATATATAAATATTTATATATAAAAGAATATATATAAGAATTTATATATATATAAGAATATATATAAGAATTTATATATGTAAGAATATATATAAGAATTTATATATATAAGAATATATATATAATATATGTATATAACACACTTAGTTGGATATAGAAATCTATCTTTCCCAACATGGACATAGGAGCACAAAAGGAAAAGAAAAAAGGGGAGAGAGGAATGATTAAAAGGAGGGCAGACCTAGAGGGCCACATGTGGCCTTGAGGCCAAAGTTCCCCACCCCTGATATACAGATGGCCTGAGTGATGGAGACATCACTCATGCTCCTGACACTGGAAACCAGCCATGCCTACGTAGGGGAGCACCCCAATGGGGAAAGGCCTTGCCCCGTGGTGAACCCTTGATTCCTACAACTGCCTTAGGCACATTTCCAGGTGCTACCTGATTCTCCTCAAATTCCCTACCATAGCCTCTGCCATGGGACCAGCAGGGAGTTCTTAAGGAGCAAAGCACAGGTTCTTCCACCTTCCATGCACTGGCACCAGGCTGTCCTAGATGAGAATGAGGCGCCTCTGGTCCTGCAGGCTCCTCTCTGCAGCTGTTCTGTCTCCGCCCCCACCGGCCAGCCTTGCCTGGTCAGGCTCTCCTAATACCTCCAGGTTAAAGTCATTTCTAGCCTCTAAACTCTCTGAGCACTTTACACCTGCATGAGGTAAGTACATCCTCCTCTCTAAAATACTCGTTTGTATGAGTATTTGTTGTCCCTAGCATGACGCTTTTACTGGGTCAACAGGAGTTAAATGACTTTGTTAGCTGAATTACATTTTTTATTCTTTCAATTCATATTCAGTTTGCTAAACTTAGCAGATATCATGTCCAGTTCCCTCACCTTCCTGAATGTTCCCAAAATATAAAACACAGGTTCCTTAAAGCCCCGTCTTAGGGACCTCCTTCTTCCCAATGTTATCTGCGCCCTTGCTATAGGGGAGAGAAGCACCTTAACTGAGACTTTTAATACTATCTACCTGGCAGACTGTCATTCAGAGCCCTCCATAATCTTGTGCCAAGACATTTTCTCAGCCTCATTTCCTTCTACTCCCCCACCCACCATTGATTCCATACTCTTTTTTTGAAGGATTTTAATTTATTTATTTTTAGTTTTCAACATTCATTTCCACAAGATTTTGAGTTCCAAATTTTCTCTCCATCTTGTCCCTCCCCCCACCCCAAGATGACATGCTTTCTGAATATCCCTTCCCCTAATTTTGCCTCCCTTCTATCCCCCCCTTCTCTTATCCCATTCCCCTTCTATTTTCCTGTAGGTCAGGATATATTTCTATACCCCATATCCTGTATTTTTTATTTCCCAGTTGCATGTGAAAACAATTTTTTTAACATGTGTTTTTAAAACTTTGGGTTTCAAATTTTCTCCTTTCCTTTCTCCCCTCCCACCCTCACTGAAAAGGCAAGCAACTCAATACAGGTTACACATGTGTAGTTATGCAAAACATTTCCAGAGAAGTCATGTTGTGAAAAACTAACTATATTTCCCTTAATCTTATCCGGCCCCCTGTTTATTCTATTCTCTCTTTTGATCCTGTACCTCCTCAGAAGTGTTTGCTTCTGATTACCCCCTCCCCCAAACTGCCCTCCCCTTGATCATCTCCCTGCTCTCTTATTCCCATCCCCCACCCATTTTCCTGTAGGGCAAGATAGATTTCCACGCCCAATTGAGTATGTATGTTATTCCCCCCTTAAGCCAAACCCTCTGAGAATAAGATTCACTCATTCCCTCTCACCTTCCCCCGTTTCCCCTCCACTGTAAGATCCTTTTCTTGTTTATTTCATAAGACATAATTTACCCCATTCTATCTCTCCCTTTCTCCTTCTCCCAGTATAATCTGACTTTTGTGCCTTTTATTGCTCATGATCGCAGCCAATTACTTGAGTTTTAAACTCTTTGTTAAGGTAGGGGTATGCTTCCAGTTTGACGAATGTACTGTCCCAAGCTTCAGAGGTTTTTAGCAGCTGTTTTTGGAGATACTTCTAGAGACCTGTAAATTTTCAGTCCTTCCAAGGTGGCATAATGATCAAAGGTGAGGTGTTTACTTTTTTCCTGCCCTGTGCTCTGGTCTATGAGTGACTACAAGCACTCTTTTCTGCCTTGGAACTGTGAGGACATTTCCTCTCTCTATCACTACTACATGCTCCACCATGCCAGTGTTCCTCTGCACCCCAGGACCGCCTCCCAGAACTGTGACCTAGATCCAAGTAGGGGCAAAGTAATAGATTCCTGCCTCAGCACCAGCAAAGAGATCCCTGACATCCCCCTCTGATCAGCTACCTGCTTCCCCCTCAGTCTGTGGGCTGGAATCTCTGGAATCAGCTGCCACCACAGGGCTGCATGTGGGGACTGGGCCTGGGCCTGGAACCAAACTTCTCTCTCTCACCACAGACACAGACTTTTCCCACTGACCTTCTAAGTTGTCTTTGGAATTTATGGGTTGAGAAGTCTGGAAACCACCACAGCTGCCTGTGATTCAGTCCTCTGAGGCCTGCTCCAGGTTCACTGAGGCCTGTTTTGCCTGTGTGCCCATGCTGAACTGCACTCCTCTTCCCACCTGGCAAGATATACCTTTCTAATCAACCATCCAGGTTGTCTTGGGTTGGAAATTTGTTTGACTCTGTGTTTTTGTGAGTTCTGCTGCTTTATAATTTGTTCAGAACCATTTTTTACAGGTATTTGGAGGGGTTTGGGGGAGAGCTCAAGCAAGTCACTGCTTTCACTCTGCCATCTTGGCTCCACCAATTCCATACTCTTGCAGAAGCTGCAGAATGCACTTCTCCCTCATCCCTGCAGTGAGATGGCACAGCAGCTGGGGCAGTTGGCCTGGAGTCAGGAAGATCTGGGTTCAGATCCAGCCTCAGACACATGCTAGCTGTGTGACCTTAGGCAAGTCACTTAACCTCTGCTTGCTTCAGGTTCCTTAACTATAAAATGAGAATAATAACAGCACCCACCTCCCAGGGTTGTTCTGGGGATCAAATGAGACAATATGTGTAAAGAGCTTAGTGCAGTACCTGGCACATAGTAGTCACTTAATAAGTACTTATTTCCTTTGTTCCTCTGACTCTGAGAATCCTTTTCATTCTTCAAGGCTCAACTAAACTTTCACATCCTCCATGTTACCTTCATACACCCTACCATGACCCTACACACACACACACACACACACACACACACACACACACACACACAACACACACACGAGTCTTCCTTCCTTTATCAAATTCCACTGTTTTTACTTATCTAGTACATGTAGTAACCTTCACCACCACTACTCCAAACTACCCCAATACCTCCAGGGGTCCTTCTTGGAGGGAAGAACATGTTTTGTTTTCATATTTGGTTTTTTTTTCTTGGAGGGGGGCACAGAACAAGTTTGAACTTAAAATTTCAACCCTGTGAGGTCTTCCCTGTATGAGAATTCTCTCTTCAGTTTTCATTGTGTTTTTTTTCAGTCATTTCAGTTGTGGCTGACTCTTCATGACCCCATTTAAGGTTTTGTTGACAAAGGTACTGGAGTAGTTTCCATTTCCCTCTCCAGCTCATTTTACAGATGAGGAAACTGAGGTAAAGATCATCAACTCCTCTTTAACTTATAGGCTTAAAGAATTGCTTGAGACTTGAATCTGGGTCTTCCTGGCTTTACTGCCCACCTTACTCACTCACATTTTATGCTGTGAATATAGTCACTTAATGAATGCTGTTGAATTGAATTTATTGAAACCTTTGCTACTGCCATGAGTAGTCTTCTTCTTATAGATTATACTTATAGCTGAGCCACACTGTCTTTTTGCTCCCCCTCACACATAACATGTTATCACCCATGCCCAGGTCTTTGCATAGACCATTTCTGGTGACTGCAGGGCCCTCTCTCCCTCCTCACAGGACTCTCAGAAGCCAAGTTCCTGAGGATCTCAGCTCACAAACCAGCTTAATGCAGCAGGCCTCTCCTCTGCCTCAATGCCAGTGTCTCCACAGAAAGAATGGCATTGTATTGATCATGTATATTGATTGTATGTATGACATCATTTCCTCCATAATGAAACTGGTTCTGTCTTTTTTTTATGTCCTGAGTGCCCCAGCACAATGGCTGATATATCAATAATGCTTCAAGAATTCTTGTGGTTCAACTTATTAATTACCTTAATTATTGATAAAAGAAGAGTGTCTTAATGAGCCTGGATTAGAGTCCTTTCCAAAATAAGCCAATGAGGTGAGGATGAGGAGAGAGATAGCATGGTACGGTGGCTAAGAGTCTAAGCTTGAAGTCAGAAAGACTTGAATTCAAATTCCACCTTTGATAGTTACTACCTAAGTGACCCAGGGCAGGTCATTTCACCCACCCATGCCTCAGTTTCCTCACCTTGAAAATCAAAGTGTTGGACAATGCCCTCCAGGATCCTTTAGAATCCTAACTCTATGATCCTTTGATATGATAAAGATGAGCAGACTGGAATTAAATCCAATATATGGGTCTAGGACAAGGGAAAAATAGAGCAATGATGAAAGGACACCATACCTATGAATAGCTGAAAAGCCAGTAGAGCTAAAATAATAGAATCTCCCTCCCTCCTTCATCAAAGGGGGAGCCATTGCCTACAAACATTAATTTGTCATTTTATCCATCACTAAAATATCCTGGAAAAAAGAAAAGACAGAGTATGAAAGCCTTCATGAAAGCATGACAATCTCCCCAGAAGCCTGGCCAGGGCCTCTTTCTCTTTTTATTAATAATAATAATAATAATAATAGCTCATGTTTCTACAATGCTTTAAGATTTGTGAATCATTTTGCTTACATAATCTCCTTTGGTCCTCACAACAGCCCTGTGAGGTAGGCATTATTATCATGCCAACATTACATATGGAGACACTGAGAAGGAGAGAGGTTATGCCCAGGGTTATATAGCTGTTAAGTTTCTAAGGTACAATTAAACAAAGGACTTCCTGAGGTCCATGTCTAGTGACCCACTCCATGAAGATGCCTCCAAATTAGAGTCTATTTGCTCCAACATCCTCTTTTTAAAAGTGGAAAAACAGAAGTCTACCTAGGACAAAGGACTTATCCAGATTTATATAAAGAACAAGAGGCAGAGCTTTGATTGGCACCTCGTTGATGCCCAGACTCTCCATGCAGTCATTTTTTTCACTGTAATAATCTATGTCTCACCTCTAACTACCCCCCACCTCCACCAAATCAACAGCTCCTAGAATTGTGTTGGATGAAATTGAAATGGAGACTATGCTCAGCACTAAAATTACGCTTCTCTGGATAAAGGAAAACTATTGGACGTAATGTTCCATAGACCATAGGCACAAATGTCTAGCAATGTATGGGGTCAAAGTTGAAGGCTGGCTTGGGAAGATAGCAGAAAAAGCTGCTGTAGTAAGTAGATGCTATCTAATCAGGAGAGCTTTATGGAAGGGTGGAGAAACCTCCCAGAGACTGAGATGGACATTGTGGTTTCATGGAAAGAGCAGTGTACTTTGGGTCAAGAGCCATGATTCTAGTCCAAGGTCAAATTCTAGGAACTGTGTTCTTCCTTTATCTATAAAAATGATGGCAAAGGAATAGAATTCAGTGGTTCTTAACCAGGGGTCCCTGGGGGAAGGAATACACACCCATGCACCTACACAAACACACTCATATATATATATATATATATATATATATGGATAAACTGTACTTCAATATAAGAGCTTTCCATTGTAATCTTATGAATTTTACGTATTTAAAAACATGATACAAGCAGGGATCCATAGGCTTCCTTAGAAAACTAAAGGTGTTCATGATACTAAAAATGATTAAGAACCCCTTGACTAGATGAATCCCAAAGTTCCTTTTAACTCTGATATTCTATTATACATGGCCCATGTATTTAAGACAGGAAATGTTCATGTTAATTCTGTGGATTGGAAAGGTTGAGATCTAATGCTGGTGTTCAGAATTGAATCCTGTTACACCATGGAGTGGATGCTGACACTCCTTGATGTCGTCTATTTTATTTTTGTCTTTATATAGCCAACAACCAGTACAGTGTCCAGCCCACAGTGGGTGCTAAATGTATTGGGAAATAGGATGGCAAATTCTGCCCCGTCACCCCATAATCAGGTCAATGGGACAGTTTAGAACTTAAGAACATGAATTTAGGAATTTAGCGAGTCATAAAAATTTGCTATGAATTTTAGACCAGCTTTTGTGAGTTGTCATTACAATTAGAATTGCATTTAAATATTGAGTAGAAGTTACTGATTGAAATGTTTTCGGGTATTCAGGTATAAATATCATGCAAGCAGTTGTACATTTAAGACTAATGCTCAGAAGAGAGGTCAGAACTGGAGATATAAATTTGGATTTATCTGCATATCTGTTGCCATATGGGCGAGTGAAATTGTCAAGGGAAAGAAGACAGGAGAGTTGAGAATAAGAGAGAGGAAGGCTGCACCCCTCAAGAATACATACATTACTAGGAAGACCATGTACATCAATTGACACAAACATTTTCATCCAACTTTTTTTTCTTATAGATTTTCAAAAAATGCATTTGACCCAGCAATACTACTACTAGGTCTGTATTTCAAAAAGATCTCTTTGTACAAAAATATTGATAGCAGCTCTTTTTGTGGAGACCAAGAATTAGAAATTGAAGAGATGCCCATCAACTGAGGAATGACTGAACAAGTTGTGGTGTATGATTGTGATGGAATATTATGGTGCTATAAGAAATTACTAGCAGGACAATTTCAGAAATACACAGGAAGACATATATGAGCTGACACAAAGTGAAGGGAACAGAACAGAACAGGAGAACATTGTATGCAGTAACAGCAATATAATACGATGATCAACTGTGAAAGACTTAGTTACTCTAATCAATACAATGATCCAAGACTATTCTAAAGAACTCATGATGAAAAAAGCTGTCCACTTCCAGAGAGAGAACTGATGAACTCTGAGTGCAGATTGAAGCATACTTTTTTTTTGCTTTACTTGTTTTTCTTGGAGTTTTTTGTGTTTTCTTTTGCAACATGGTCAGTGTGGAAATATGTTTTGTATGCCTTCACATCTATAATCAATATCAAATTGCTTGCTTTCTTAAGGATGGGGGTAGGGCAGAACATTTGATAATAAAAAAAGATTGTTAATTTTTTACATGTAATTGTGAAATATTTAATTATATATTAATTATATATAATTATATATATGAAACATATTTTAAAAAGGATTTTTTGGTGGGGATAATTATGTGGAAGATGAAGACAAAGCTGGCATAGCAGCTGGGGAGATACATACATATATATAATACCATATTCATTTATTTTTTAGTTTTCAACATTCACTTCCATAATATTTTGAGCTCCAAATTTCTCATCTCTCCCCTCCCACCACCCCAAAACAGCACCTAAATTGATATAGGCTGAACATATACTTTCATATTAAACCTATTTTCACATTAGTCATAGTGTAAAGAATTAGAACCAGTGGGAGAAACCATGAGAAAGATGAAACCAAAATAAAAAGAGAGAGAGAGAGAGCAAATAATATACTTTGATATGCATTCAGGATCCATAGTTCTTTTTCTGGATGTGGACAGCACTTTTCATCATGAGTCTTTTGGGATTGTCTTAGATACTTGCATTGCTTAGAAGAGATAAGTCTATCTGGTTCAATATTATGAAAACTATCAGCATAATTGATCATATCAACACCAAAACTAACAAAAACCACATGATCATCTCAACAGATGCAGAAAAAGCTTTTGACAAAATACAATGCCCATTCCCATGAAAAACACTAGAGAGCATAGGTATAAATGGAGTCTTCCTTAAAATAATAAATAGCATCTACCTAAAACCTTCAGCAAGCATCATATGTAATGGGGACAAGCTAGAAGCATTTTTAATTAGATCGGGGGTGAAATTAAGATGTCCATTATCACCTCTGTTGTTCAATATTGTACTGGAAATATTAGCTTTAGTGATAAGAGAAGAAAAAGAAATTAAAGGTATTAGAATAGTCAAAAAAGAAACAAAGCTATCACTTTACAGATGACATAATGATATACTTAGAGAATCCTAGAGAATCAAGTAAAAAAATACTTGAAATAATAAACAACTTTAGCAAAGTTGCAGGTTATAAAATAAACCCACATAAATCATAGGCATTTCTATATATTACCAACAAAGCCCAACAGAAAGAGTTAGAAAGAGAAATTGCATTTAAACTCACTGTAGACATTGTAAAATATTTAGGAGCCTACCTCCTGAAACAAACCCAGGAACTATATGAACACAATTACAAAACACTTTTCACGCAAATAGTCAGATCTAAATAATTGGAAAAACATCAGTTGCTCATGGGTAGGCCAAGCTAATGTGATAAAAATGACAATTATACCTAAGCTAATTTACTTATTCAGTGCCAAACCAATCAAACTACCAAAAATTATTTTATAGAGTTAGAAAAAATAATAATAAAATTCATCTGGAAGAACAAAAGGTCCAGAATATCAGGGGAACTAATGAAAAGAAATGCAGGGGAGGGTGGCCTGGCCATTCCAGATCTTAAATTGTATTATAAAGCAGCAATCATCAAAACTGCTTGATACTGGCTAAGAAATAGAGTGGTGGATCAGTGGAATAGGTTAAGTGTGCAAGACACAGTAGTCAATGACTATAGTAATCTATTATTTGATAAACCCAAAGACCCCAGCTTCTGGGATAAGAACCCACTCTTTAAAAAAAAAAACTGCTGGGAAAGTTGAAAAAGAGTATGGCAGAAACTAGGCATAGATCAAAATCTCACACCATATACCAAAATAAAGTCAAAATGGGTTCATGACTTAGATAAAAAGGCTGATGCTATAATCAAACTGGGAGAGCAAGGAATAGTTTACCTATCAGATTTATAGAGAACAGAACAATTCATGACCAAACAGGAGATAGAGAACATTATGAAAAGCAAAATGGATAATTTTGATTACATTAAATTGAAAAGTTTTTGCACAAACAAAGTCAATGCAATTAAGATTAGAAGGAAGGTAGAAAATTGGGAAAGAATTTTTACCATCAGTGTCTCTGATAAGGGTCTCATTTCTAAAATATATAGAGAATTAAGTAAAATTTATAAGAATACAAGTCATTCCCCAATTGAGAAATGGTCAAAGGATATGAACAAGCAGTTCTCAGATGAAGAAATTAAAGCCATCTATAGTCATATGAAAAAATGCTCTAAATCACTATTGATTAGAGAAATGCAAATCAAAACAACTCTGAGGTACCACATCACACCTATCAGATTGGCCAACATGACAAAACAGGAAAATGATAAATGTTGGAGAAGACGTGGGAAAATTGGAACACTAATGCATTGTTGGTGGAGTTGTGAACTGATCCAACCAATTTGGAGAGCAATTTGGAACTATGCCCAAAGGGCTATAAAAATGTGCATACCCTTTGACCCAGCAATAGCACTTTTAGGGCTATATCCCAAAGAGATCATACAAATGGGAAAAGGACTCACATGTACAAATATTTATAGCAGCTCTTTTTGTGATGGCAAAGAATTAGAAACTGAGAAGATGCCCATCAATTGAGGAATGACTGAATAAGTTGTGATATATGAATGTAATGGAATACTATTGTGCTGTAAGAAATGATGAGCAGGCAGACTTCAGAAAAACCTGGAAAGACTTGTATGGTCTGATGCTGAGTGAAGTGAGCAGAAACAAGAGAACATTGTATACAATAACAGCCTCATTGTGTGATGACTAGTATTGATGAACTTAACCCTTCCCAGCAAAACAAGGATCTAAGACATCTCCAAAGGCCTCATAATGGAAATTCTACCCACATCCAAAGAAAGAACTATGGAATTTGAATGCAGATCAAAGTACACTAATTGCTATTTTATTTTATCTTCTGTTGAGCCTCTTTCTTGTGGTTCCTCCTATTGGTTCTAATTCTTCCTTGCAACATGACTAATGTGAAAATATGTTTAATAGGAATTTAGGAATATGTCTGTATAGCCTATATCAGATTGTGCACCATCTTGAGGAGGGTGGTGGGGAGGAAGAGGGAGAAAAATTTTGAACTCAATATCATATGGAAGTGATTGTTGATAAATCAAAATAAACTAGTAAAAAACTTAAATTAAATTAAAAAAAGAGAAAGAAATGAGTCTATCAAAGTTAGTTATCACACAATATGTGCATTGCTCTCCTGGTTCTGATCACTTCACTCAGCACCAGTTCATATAAGTCTTTCCAGGTTTTTCTAAAATTCACCTGCTCATCATTTCTTATAGCATGATAGTATCATTACATTCATATACCACAACTTGTTTAGCCATTCCCCAACTGATGGGCATCCCTTCAATTTCCACGTCTTGGCCACCACAAAAAGAGCTGCTATAAATATTTTGTACATGTGGATCATTTTCCCATTTTTTATGATCTCTTTGAGGTACAGCCCTAGAAGTGGTATTACTGGGTCAAAGGGTATGCACAGTTTTATAGCCCTTTGGGTATAGTTCCAAATTGCTCTCCAGAATGGTTGGATCAGTTCACAACTCTATCAACAATGCATTAGTATTCCAATTTTTCCACATCTTCTCCAGCATTTATCATTTTCTTATTTTGCCATGTTAGCCAATCTGATAGATGTGATGTGGCACCTCAGAGTTGAGATCTCCTTTTCTAAAGAGAGAAATGGAAGTCATTGGATAGCCATAGTTTCTTTGAAAGAGAAGAGGATTCCAATTCCAGAATCCATCATTCTAGTGAGGACAAAAGGATTACACATTTGGCCCCCAGTGCCAGAGGAGCACAAAGAAACTAGGGACATGACACTGGTGAAGCAAAACCCCTGGACTTTGCAATCCTCTACTATGGTGAGTTGTTTGTACAGTGAAGTTTTAATGGGAAGAGCCACGCCTCTCTAGCAGTCCCTAATTTGTTTCCTTCTGAGGGAAGTACAGACCACAAGGCGTTTAGAGACCTGTAGAAGACCCTATGGGAAATGGTTAGGGATATATTTTGCTAACCGTTTTAGACAATGCCCTGCCCCCAACACTCATCTTCCACAATCTCTTCCCTATCCTATGAATGTCAAAAAGTTCCCTGTTTCACATGGTTAAGATAATTCCTTGAATGAAAAGTGGGGGGAGGACCTCTTGGGACACCACCCACAGTCTCTATCACTTTTCCAAGAAGTGAATCCCAGGGCCCTTTGTGAGAGCAGTGTTTTTGGTTCATTCTGGAGGCTAAGCACCATCTCTGAAGGCATCAAGGCCTGAAACACACTGATCTTTACAGACTGACTTTTACCCTTGTATTCCTAGTCAGATGAGAATGGTCATTTTGTCCACACTGGCTGGTCCAGTCATGACAGCAGAATCACTCAGTCCACCATCCTCCCTTCTCATGAAAAAGCCTCAGGTCTCAAGCACTCTGCTAACATGAGTAGGGCTACCAGCCAAAAGGAGAAGGAGACCGCTTTAAATAAGCACAATCATAATTTGTGGTCCTCCCCTTGGAATCAAGTCTGTGATGGGTGTTTATTTGAAGAGCACTCCCACAGCCCTAGAGGTAGAAACCAGCATGGGGGCCCAGCCTCACACTTTCCTCTGGGTTCATGTCCCAAGGCTTTTTTGGATGGATGGTTGCCTTACACTGAGGTATTTCCATAATGCCTCCCTGTTGGGTGGGGTCCAAGACTGGTGAACTAACAGCAGAACCTGCTCCGCAGGGATGGGGTAATGGTAAGTCCCCCCCATCTCTCTTGATCTCTTCACATAAACATAATTCCTATTGGAGATATACACTCCTAGAATTACATTTCTCCCATTGAGCCCAATTTGGAGGAATATAATCACACCCATACGTCATCTGCTGCCAGATACAGCTAGTCATGGACAGGGAATCACAAGGATTTCAAACACTCTGACACAGTCTTTGCTGAGAGAAAGGCATTGCATCTGTGGAAACATAACTCAGAGGATCTTTAATCATCCCAATGGAATGATTCCATGTGCCAGTTAATTCCAGTGCCACTTTTGACGAGCTTTATTCAATTACCAGGGTGCGTGCTGGGCTCTGAAGGAATTTGGATTAAACTTAGCCTGCACTCCCAACCCCAATCTGATAACATCCTGTTTTTTTAAATTCCTTCTGCAAACAAGGATTTCACAAGAGGATCATCATAGATCCAAAAATGTAGGTCCCAAGAACCTCTGGATGACCCTCCCAGACAACAGAAAAGGGCACTTCCCTATGCGGTATCAGTATCTGCTGTGGATAGGCTGATTTCCCTACGAGGCTGAGAGAGCTTCAAGAAGGGTCTCAACAGTGCCTATGTGGTTATTTGGTAAGCTGAGGTCCGCCTAATTCATAGAGGATCATAAGATCACAGCCTGAGAGCCAGAGGAGACTTTAAGTCTTGTTCAATCCCCTCACCTTACAAATAAAGAAACTAAGGCTCAAGCCTGAGGTCACCCTGGTGATAGTCATCATAGACAAGATTTGAACCTTGATCCTTAGATTCAGGAACTCCTGCCTTTGTCTCTGAACCTTGCAAATTTAGAGGGTTTTAACCAGAAAAGTGAGCAGCTAGGAGGCTCAGTAGATATAGCACTGGGATTGGAATCAAGAAACTCATCTTCATGAGTTCAAATCTGACTTCAGGCACTTAATAGCTACGTGACCCTAGGCAAGTCACTTAGCCTTGTTTGCCGCAATTTCCCCCTCTGTAAAATGAGCTGGAGAAAGAAATGACACACCAGTACAGAATCTCTGCCAAGGAAATAAGGTCAGGAAGAGTTGGATATGACTGATTTTCCAAAAAACCTACCCAGGGAGCAGCTAGGTGGTGCAGTGGATAGAGCACCGGTGCTGGACTCAGGAGGACCTGAGTTCAAATCCAGCCTCAGACACATAACACTCACTAGCTGTGTGACCCTGGGCAAGTCACAACCCCATTGCCTCATCAAAAGAAAAAAAAACAAAGAAACAACAAACCAGAAAATTCAGTTCCTTTGTTTGGATTGAGGTAAATCAAGGCATAAAAAGGTCTTAAACCTAGGCCTTGAAAACTGCCAGTGTGTTGAGGATTTCTATTTGGCTTTTGGTTTTTCTTTTTTTTAATTTCTCCCTAAAGTTCCCTCTTACCTTCTGTCCACTAAGCCAAGTGAATTTCCATCTGATCAATGAAATGATCAACCATGCCTCTGGAGGACTGATGATGAAGTACTACTCTCCTCTTGATGGAGGGGCGACGTACACAGGCTGCAGCATGAGACACATGATGCTTCAGCACCGTCAGTGCAGGAATTTGTTTTGTCTGACCATGCGTATTGGTCAGACGAGATTTTTTATTTTCTTTTTTTTCCCTTTTAAATGGGAAAGGAGGTGGGAGGGAACCAGACAGAGATAGTTGCTAATTCAATTGTTTTTAAAAATACATTAGCTATAGATTTTTTAAAATAGTGCCCAAACTCATGTCCTCCATGTCACTCCCTCAGGCTACTTCTAACTGATGTCAGCATCTGCTATGATAATAACTGCAGCTTTTGTTTCTACAACAATTTATGGATCAAAAGCACTTTTTGGACAATGATAACGTCCATTGATAGAGTTTACAAAATGTCTTCCCTTTAATAAGCCTTGTTGTTCCTAACAACGCTCTTCTGCTGTGTCATGTTGCCTGTTAATAACTCTTTTAGCTCTCATGACAACCCTTGCAGACAGCAATAAACATTATTACCCCTATTTCACAGCAGAGAAACCTGAGACTCAGAAGGCCAAGTGTCCCATGTTCATGTCACACATCTGGCTAGGACATGTCAGAGCAGACACTGAAATGTCAGCCCTTGTGTCCTCTGACTTTGAATCCAAAACTTGAGCAACTCATGTGTCAGAGACTCTCATACAGCTTGAAGGGTCAGGGTAGACATTAAGCATCTGATCATTTATCTCGCTTCCTGCTCCTTCCTGGTCAATCAATCAATCACTGCACATTTAGTAAGTGCCTCGATTGAGCAAGACATAGTTCTAACCATGGGCAAAACAAAGACCAAAATCCTAAACCACTCCTGCTGTCAAGAAGTTTATGCTTTTTCAGAGATAACAACATAGATAAAGATTAGTAGATCCAATTCTGTATAAAGTAAATATGTCATGGTTTGAGGTCAGCACTAGCAGCTGGATGGAACAAAAAAGTCCTCCAATAGGAGGGACAGAGATTAGCAGGTAACTAAAGATTCTAAGAGATGAAGGCAGGATGAAAATTCATTCCAGGCAGAATCTCTTCCACAAAAACATGGCAACATGGCCAAAGTGGGAATGCACTGCCTGAATGTCCACCCCATATGCTGCCACCAAATCCTCTTGAAAGAATGTAACTCACCAAAGGAATTTCTTTTATAAGTCAAAGGGAAAAAAAAGTAGCATTCATATAAAAAAATAACCAAATCTGCCTATGACCAACTGTCCCCCAAAGTCTGTGTATTTAGCCTCTTAGGAGTCATAAACTGAGGCACACTGATGAATCGTTGACGGAGCTGTGAAGTAATCCAGCTGTTCTTGGAAAACAATTTGGAACTATGCCCTCAGTGTCACCAAATTGTGTATACCCTTTGGCCCAACTGTGCCATTACTAGATCTATGTCCTGAAAAGATCCAAGAAATAAGAATAGGACTGATACATGCAAAAATATTTATAGCAGTGCTTTTTGTTTGTTTGTTTGTTTTTTGGGGGGTTGCTAGGCAATGGGGTTAAGTGACTTGCTCAGGGTCACACAACTAGTGAGTATTATGTGTCTGAGGCTGGATTTGAACTCAAGTCCTCCTGACTCCAGGGCCAGTGCTCTATCCACTGTGTCACCTAGCTGCCCCTGTGCTTTTTGTTATATAGCAAAGTACTGGAAATAAAAAAATACCTACCAATTTGGGAATGGTTAAATAAAGGATGGCATAGGGATGTCATGGAATATCATCATGCTCTAAGAAAAGATTAAGGAGTGGTTTAGTGGCACCTAGGAAAGACTTCTGTGAGTGGATGAAGAGAGAACAGAATCAGAATTCTTTCTACAATATCTCCAACTATGGAAAGAAAAATGACTTGGAAACACTTCAAAATTCTGATCAGCACAGTGATTCCCCTGGGTGTGGGGCATGCTACTCAGTTCCTCACTGGGGTGATCAATTTCAGATATAGAATGAAAATATATTTTGGACATGGCAAATATGCAGGTTTATTTTGTTTAATTTTGCACATTTGTTATAAAGGTTGAATTGTTTTTTTTTTGTTGTTGTTGTTTTGTTTTATTCGGAGGGAAGATAACTAGTGACAAATTTGTCAAAAAAAAAGGAAAGAAAAGAAAATCATGCATGCATTTTTTAAATAAAGAAAACATAGATTGATAGTTCAGATGGAAAAGACATGGAAGGCTGCTTTGAAAGTAATATGTTGAATTTATTATATACTTTTAAAAAATCAAGATATATAAAATAGAGATGCATAGTTTCACATATAATTTTTTTTCTGTTCTCTGTTGGCTAAGCGAATGTTTTCTTGATTTGGTGTTCAGTAAATTTAGAGTAAAAATAAATAATTAAAAATCATGTTCTAAGTAGGCTCCCTACTCATGCTGTATGTATTTTGGCCATTCAGGGATAGTCTCCTACCAAGAGGACTTCTGGTCACTCCCAAGCTCTCCCCTTTACCTTTCTTCCTGGAGGCATCCTGATAAGTGTTGCTGTTCGTTCTGCCTTGAGTTTTTCTTGTAGCCCTGGGTAAATGGTAAAAGTTACCAAATCCATAGGAAATCCATCCATCCTCACCCATGTCTAACTTTGGGCACCTCTCCAACAGATGCAGTCAGTCCTCTTGTGCGGCTCTACATCAATGGTCAATCCAAAGGTTAAGATTAACCCATGGAGGGTAATTCTGGAGCCTCCTTCTTTTGGCCAGGACCATAAAGCTCTTTTGATTCTACTCTAGCAGAGTCTTTATTAAGCACCTTAGCACTAGATGTCTTTTCTACATGACTGGTCTGCCTACTTCTAGCTTCACAAAGACATGCTCACTAGTCAATAAAATTGTTCATCCCCCACATTCCAAATCCTTCTCAATTCCTGACTCCACAACAGGGTGACTCCAAAGTTTGCAAAGCTTCCCCCTCTGCCTGCATTGGCACTTCTCATAGGTCTGGAGTCTCAGAAGCACGCCTGTTCATACTCTCACCTCAACTGTACCTTCAGGTCACTTGAATCCTTCATGGGTCTCCTGGATATAATTGTTCTGACTACCTAGTGTTAAAAAAAAAGATGGTTTATGACCAAACAAGAGATAGAGAACATTATGAAATGCAAAATGGATAATTTTGATTACATAAAATTGAAAAGTTTATGTACAAACAAATTCAATACAACCAAGATTAGGAGGGAAGCAGAAAACTGGGAAAGAATTTTTATAACTAGTCTCTCTTATAAGGGCCTCATTTCTAAAATATATGGAGAACTAAGTCAAATTTATAAGAATACAAGTCATTCCCCAATTGAGAAATGGTCAAAGGATATGAACAAGCAGTTCTCAGATGAAGAAATTAAAGCCATCTATAGTCATATGAAAAAATGCTCTAAATCACTGTTGATTAGAGAAATGTGAATCAAAACAACTCTGAGGTACTACATCACACCTATCAGATTGGCCAATATGACAAAACAGGAAAATGATAAATGTTGGAGAAGATGTGGGAAAATTGGAACACTAATGCATTGTTGGTGGAGTTGTGAAATGACCCAATCATTTTGGAGAGGAATTTGGAACTATGCCTAAAGGGCTATAACAATGTGCATACCCTTTGACCTAGCAATAACACTTCTAGGGCTGTATCCCAAAGAGATCATACAAATGGGGAAAGGACCCACATGTACAAAAATATGTATAGCAGCTCTTTCTGTGGTGGCATAGAAGTGGAAATTGAGAGGATGCCCATCAATTGGAGAATGGCTGAACAAGTTGTGGTATATGAATGTAATGGAATACTATTGTGCTAAAAGAAATGATGAGCAGGTGGACTTCAGAAAAACCTGGAAAGACTTGTATGGACTGATGCTGAGTGAAGTGAGCAGAACCAGAAGAACGTTGTAAACACTAACAGCCACATTATGTGGTGACTAACTTTGATAGACCTAGCTCTTCTCGGCAATGCAAGGATCTAAGACATCTCCAAAAGACTCATGATGGAAAATGCTATCCACATCCAGAGAAAGAACTATGGATTTTGAAAGCAGATTAAAGCATATTATTGGTTCTTTTTTTTTCTTCTGTTATGTTTTGATTCCTCTTTCTTGTGGTTCCTCCTATTGATTCTAATTCTTCCTTACAACACGACTAATCTATGTGAGGTAAACTGAAGAAGATCTCCTCCAGTCCCCTTGTGAAACCACCTCATGACCTGACATAAAGAATGTACAGTGAAGTTAACACACATGGCCGAGGTTATCATGGAGACGAAACATTAAGTAACCAACAAACTATGTTACCTGGGAAAGCAATTCTGATCTCAAGGAACATTTTTCTTGAGAGAAGTGTGTAACTGTCCAAGGACCTGGTCGCTCCTTGGAGACTTACACAACAAACAGGTGTTTAGGGCTCTGACCAAGCTCCAACCTTTGTTAAAATGTGTGTTTGTGTCCTGGACCTGAGTGCTCACCAAGGACACAAACACAAAACAGAATATTAAGATTGTTTTTCCCTGGTTTACAGAGATATAAAAGGGGCATCTGAAAGGGAATTTTGGGGAGTACTTTGATGTCAGAGATAGGGACAATTCTCTGTTGTTGTTCAAGGGCAGAATTTGTGCATGGTCCTTGTTGTTTAAGAGCAGGATGCCGCTCTTTTGGCCTCCTGATCAGACCTCTTTATCTTCTCCAGTCTCCCTGGTCTCGTAGGTATTTGAGCTCACCTGGTGAGTGAGTGTGTGGCCTTTCTTTTCTTATTCCTCCTTTTCTTAATTTGGATTATTACTTATTGCATTGAATGTTATTCTTATCTTTATATGCTTGTGTTGCCTTAATCATTATTAATCATCGTAAAATAAATGTGATTGTTAAGTTTATACTGAGTATGTGTCACTACACCTTAAGATCTGAACCTAAAGTGAAAGTACTGCACAGTCCATAATCCTTTCAATTACAATCTGAAAATATGTTTAATAGGAATGTTTATGTAGAGCCTATCTCAGATTGCATGGCGTGTTGGGGAGGGAGGTGGGGAGGGATGGGGAGAAGGATTTAAAATTCAAAAACTTATGGAACCGATTGTTGAAAACTAAAAATAATCAATAAAAAATAATATTAAAAAACAAAAGAAAAAAAGATGGTAAAATACTCTTTCTTCTTTGGGAGATGGGAGACTATGGATATGGAATATTGAAAACATTCATACTTGATTGATATGTTCTTTAATTTTGATTAATTGCTTTTTTTCTTTCTCTTTCTTTTTTTTTCCAAACAAATGATAGCTCACTGCACTGAGGAAGATAATTACTAAATACTAATAGCTAGTATTTATATATCTTTTTATAGTTTGAGAACTCTTTACATGTGTTACATCATTTGATCCTCATAATATCCCTGGGAGGGAGGGGCTATTATTATATTCACTTTTCATATGAAGAAATTGTAGCCTGGAAGGATTAAGTGACTTGCCAAAGGTCACATGGGTAGAAAGTGTCTGAGGCAGGATTTGAATGTAGCTCCTCCTGATTCCAGTCTAGTATTCCACCCCCTAAACCACCTCACTACCTACACATTATGGGATGAAGGGGATGGTGAAAAAAGGTATATCAATTAAAAACTCATCTTAAAGGATTTTTTTTTTAAAAAACTACCTTGGGAGGCAGCTAGGTGGTGCAGTGGATAGAGCACTGGCCCTGGAGTCAGGAGGACCCGAGTTCAAATCTGGGCTCAGATACTTAACATTTACTAGCTGTGTTACGCTAGGCAAGTCACTTAACCCCAATTGTCTCGCAAAAACAAACAAGCAAACAAAAAACCCTACCTTGGGCTATTCCCCACAATATTGAGGTGAAGAGGATGGTGCACAAGCAGCCAAGAACTCATCTGACATTATCAAACACAGAGAGGATAAGAAAATTGTACTGTGCCTGCCAAGATGTGAATTAAGCTTTTTGACTACTACTAAGTTCTGCTGATTCATATGGAAATGAATGATATCATCATAAGAAAGCTGGAATGAATTGTTAGTCATGGGGAAATCTTTGATAAGAAACTGAAGGATTTGGAGGCAGAGGTAATACGTTCAACTCTACTTCCAGCTGAAGTTCCAAATGGGGATTTCAAAAGTAAAAACAGGTTATGAAAAGTAAACACCTAGATACATAGGAGGAAAAAAGGATTTTTAAAAATCTGCTAACAGCTCAAAATACATAACTATGAGTCCTAGAAAAGACACCAAAGGAATTTCAAAAATACTTGGAAGAATGCATTTGGCGGATCAGCTAATTTGACCAAGGGAGCTTTGAAAAGACATTGACAGAAAAAGGTGAGTGGGTGTGCCTCATCAACCACATAAGTATGGCCTCTCAAGTTTATAAGAGTACCTGAAGCCCAACGCATACTGGAACAAGAATGACCTCCACAACATTCCCGAAAATTACTCACCCAACCTTTGCTCAATGACCCCAAGTGAGAGGACCTTGACCACCTCTTGTGGCAGCCTTTTCTATGTTGGGATTACTTGAATTGTTAGGAGGCCTCTCCTTAGCACTAAATTTACTTATTTGTAACATCTGTCCATGCCCTGACACTAATTATGGCCTCTGGGGCCAGGCAGAAAAAAGTTCAATCCATCTAACTTGGAACAGTATTTTAAATACTTAGAGAGACTAGTCTTGCCCATTCCAAATATTCTTTTCCAAGCTAAGTGCCCCCAGTTCCTTTAATATGGGGGTCCCCCATGACATGAACTTAAGGTCATTCTCTACCCCAATTATTCCCTGTCAGTTACAGAGCAGGAAGAACCTTGGGAGATATATCAGTCAGACACCAAAGAAAGGGCCACATAGCTGCATAGCACTGCACACTGGCATAATGTAGATAACGACTTCAGCTCCAGCTGGAACCTAGACAATTACTATGGTGATTGAGGAATTGTTTTCCCTGTGGACAAAACAGGATAAGGCTGTTCGGACCAATGAATAAGCCCCAAACCCTGGTTCCATCATATGATATTCACATTTAGAGGGAAGAAAGGGTGACATTTAATATCAGTAAATATGGTGGAGGAAACAAGTGGTCAGAGAGACAAATGCTAGCTCATCTGCACATGAGTCACACTAGTAATAAATGGTAAAGCTAAGATATGAACCCCAGACCTCTGGCTTCAAAATCCACCATCCTTCCCCTCTATCTTCCTTTCTCCTTTACTCCTGCCATAGATTATCATGGTATAAAAGGTCCCTTCTATGGCTGCTCATTTTGTCCTACTTGAAAAGCCATTTCCTAGAGGTGGGGCATGGATAGGTTTGAAGAATGAAGACAGTGTCCTCTAAAGAATTCCTTATTCCATGACCCATGTTAATGGATAGTCTGATCATTCTAGCTGTCTTAGAATAAGTGTCTTGAGCATAATGATTTTCCCTCTTAGCTTCTCAAGACATTTGGATATTTAGGGGTAGGAACAGGCCAAATGCCTTAAATAGCAGGATTATGCAATCCTCTCTTTTTTATTAGTTTAAAGGAGAAAACAAGATCCAGTGTGACCACTTGCCCTCTTCTGTCATGATCATTGGTGCTGTCCTCCTGAAATGAAGAATCTTCTAGTTGTTTAGCTATTTCATCCTAGCGGCATAAGAGGCAACCAATCTATGAAACCAGGGACCTTGATAAGCCCAGAACTGAGACATGGCATTTCCCATCTGGGCTTGCAGATACTGGGCAGGCTAGGGCTGACCAGTGTAAATGCTTGGCCACCTGTCCCCAGCCATCTGAGAATAGCTGCATGCTGCAAAGCCCAGGCAGATCACACTAGTCTTGGGGCTGAACAGCTGCCACCTGGGTTCAGTGGAAAGCCATGGGACAGTAGGAGATGAAGAAGCTGCTCCCTGTTAGGAAGGACAATTGAGAGAGCCCTTATTTGCAGCTTGCCTTTTTCTTCCATTTCGAAGTCTAGTCTGCAGAATCCTAGGCCTACTGAGAGGGCCTGTTGTCCTAGACCAATGGGCCTCCCTTTTGTTAGTTGTTCAAGAGTTTGAACCTTCCCAGAAGGGAGGAGAAAGTTCTGAGCCAATTGGGAGACTCCCTCCAGGAGCAGACATCCCCAGGCATCATGTCACTGACATTTTTTTTTAATAAGTTCCAAGTCATTATAAAAAAAAAAGTGTTGTTGTTTTGTTTTGTTTTGTTTCCATTGTGGCTAAATCTACTTCGGGATAAATGAGATCGTGTTAGCATGTCTTTCCTTTTTTAAACTTATTCATCTCCATTCCATCAGCATTTATTAAATTTTGACTTTATGCCAGGTACTGTTCTGGGTACTAAGGATGCAAAAATCAAAAGTAAACAGACCCTCCTCTCAAGGACTTTGTATTCTATTGTTGGTTGGTTATTGGTTATTGTCCTTTGTTTTTGAAGAGGACCAAAATAATATCACTATGCCAGGGTCAAGTTTCAGTGTGTCTGACTGTGGCTGATCAGATCCGTACGAGCTCAGAGTGTTCTACCACAGGTCGGGCACAAATAGTCGATGTGAACCTTTGGGATTGATTTTCTCAATTTGCTCATCTTACATTTCTTTTGAGCTATTTCAATTCCACTTTGCTCATAGAGCATAGCACCTCCTCTCATATGGGCACGACATGCTGAGCAGTTCCTGTGCCAGGGTCTTTCATGTCACACAATCAATTCCAATATCTCTTAAGAGAAATCTTGAGAGTATCCTTGTATCACCTCTTCTGACCACCATGTGAATGCTTCCCTGTGTGAATTCTACATGAAATAGTCTTTTACACAAGCATAAGTTTTGCATTTGAACAACATGGCCAGCCCATTAGAGTTGTGCTCTCTGTAGCAGAGTTTGAATGCTTGGCAGTTTAGTTCAAGAAAGCACCTCAGTGTCTGGTATCTTATCCTGCCAGGTGATCTTCAGAATCTTCCTAAGACAATTCAAATGGAAAAAAAAAAACTGAATCACTTTCATTTCAATTCTATTGTATGGTCCTTTAGAATATATGTTTCCTGCTCCCAGTGATATTAACACCCTTATTAAGAAAGGGCCAGGATTGACTCTTTTCTTAAGATAAGTTATTAAAGAATTAAAAAAATCTTTCATAAATATTTCTAGTCATCAATTACACACCCACACACATATTCACACACCCCTTTTACAGAGTACCTGGTTTTATTCCCTTCTAATGTATTCATTCTGTAATATTGTGCATTGCAGGTATCTACCTTAATCTCTTACTTCCCCACTACTCCAGGAGCTCAAAACTTTGTACTTTCCCCTAGCCCCTAACAACAACGTTCTGTAAACAGTTGGAGCTTAAAAAGTATTTGTTGACCTAAATGTAAGTGTGAAGTTATATAATTTTAAAAAATTGTCCTTTGAAATAGAAAATGAACTCATTTCAATTTGTTTCTAATATAGGAAGGAAATATTATGGAACTACAATTCACTTAATGAGAACAAACATGCATTGAGCAATTTAATCAAGCAATAAGCATTTATTAAGCTCCTATTGTTTATATATGAGGCACTATGCTGGGCTCTGAGGACAAAAAAAGGGGAAAAAATAGTACCTGCCCTCGAGGATGTTACATTCTATAAGGGAAATATGGATGGATATAAATATATACAATGATGATGGTTATGACACCTTGCATTCATATAGCTCTTTAAGATTTGCAAATTTCTTTACAAATATTATCTCATTTTGTTCTCAAAATGACCCAGGGAGGTAGGTGCTGTTATTATCCCCCATTTTATCGATGAGGAAACTGAGACTGATGGAGGTTAAGCGACTTGCCCTGGGTCACACAGCTAGAAAGTGTGTGAGGCTGAATTTGAACCCAGGTCTTCCTGATTCCCAACCCAGCTGTATCAACTGGACCATATGCATTCTTGAGCATCAACTCAAAGTTGGTTCATGTGTGTTGGGTTGGTTGGAGGGATGGAGACTGGCCTCAATCGTGACACTATCTTGAAAAGTCAAGAAAGTTAATAATGAAATACATCCAGGGCTCTTGTCCTTGCTTCTCAATAGCTTACTATCCATTTAAAATCATTCATCAAGAATGCCTTCTCTCTATCCATAATGCCATATTTCAGTGACTCATAACACGTTAGATGTTTGCATTATGTCATCACATTCATAATTATTTTGCATAATTCCTTAAAAAAGAATTTTTATTTTCAATGTAGGAAAACCAAATCAGAAACTAAATGATTTTTTTTATCTTATATTAAGACCATAGATGAATCAGAAACAGAAACGAAGCTAATACTCCTGGATCCTAACTTCATTATTTTTAATAGGGGGAAGCAGGTATCAATCTATGATTTCATCCAAGAGGAGAACTCCTGGCCTAGAAATTCCCTCGTTCAGTGAAAACCAGCAGTTTCCTAGGAATTCACAGTCTTAAAGTTGCCTGAGAGAGCCCTGAGGGGTCTTGCTGAGGGTCGCACAGCCAGGATGTGTCAGGGTCAGAAAGTAAACCCAGCTCTTCCTCATTCTAAGGCTTATTTGCTGGACGCTGGCACGTAGCCTCTCCTCTGCCTAATTAGTTTATCTTAAAGCATTCTTCTGATCCACAAATTTCCTGGAATCACAACATCCTGGCCAACTCTTTGTTAGGCCTGGCACAAAGGATCAGCATTTAATTGTCCACAGCTGTTCCTCAGCTCTCTTCAGCCCCGAGTGATCTCTGCCTCATTGATATTACTTCCATTCAGATCATTTTCAGGTCCATCTTGGTCACTTACAGTTAGATTTTGCTCTAGGAAAGAATTCCTCTAGGAAAGGAAGACAGCTGATGAAAGTTTAAATGTACAGGAATGCTATTGAAAAAGCAAAGGGTGTTATGTCTCTGCCCCTTTATGCTCACGACTGTGCGGCTATGGCAAGGCCTGGGCTCCACCTGCTAGCCATCAGAATTTGCCTCCTGCCCCCCTTCCATGTCACCATCCTATGCCAATGGAAGCCTGTCAAGTGAAAACACTTGGTGAGGAAGATGTAATTGGCTGCTGAAGAGAGGCCAAAGCCCCTCAGGCCTTAACCCTACAGCTAAGACTAAAGTGGAGACATTTGTCAGTCTTGTAAGTTCATTCTGAGATGCTTGAAGTCACTGGGGAAAAGGCCTTCAGGCTGCATCGTCCATGAGGCCGTCCAGGTCCCTAAGAGAGCTTGCCATGTGACAGTAGCAACTGTCCAAAAGCTGGGTTTAGGGAGACTTCAAGAATGAAACACCATGCAAAATATAGCCACAACCCAAGCAGCAAGGGGTAAGAGAAATCCAAGCAGAGACATCTACAGACAAAGTCTTTCCAAGCCAGAGGCAAATAAAAATTGGATTTCGAATGGACTTAACCAGCCTCTTTTCTCCACTCCCAGAACCACTCTGTAATGCAGGCCTCATCACCTTTGACTTTCACTTCTGTAACTGCCTCCTAGGTGATCTCTCTAAATTCAATTTCCCTGATCTCCAACTCATCAGCCACATAGCCACCAAAATAATGGTCCTAAGGCACACATGTGACCATGTCATTCCCCTACTCCAGCACCCCACTATTACCCCTCTGTTAAAGTGCAAGGTGTCTATTCTCCATGTATGTCCCTGGGATATTCAGCTCATTCTGTCTTTCTGGGTTCATTATACCTTGTTCTTGCTCCTTGCTCGACAAGTGGACTTGGCCATATTTCAGCGACTGGAATGCTCTTCCTCATCCTCTCTGCTTCTTGGAATTGAGACCAAGGTCACGGAGCCAAGATGGCGGAGGGAAAGCAGTGACTTGCTAGGGCTCTCTCCCAAACCCCTCCAAATACCTACAAAAAATGGCTCTAAACAAATTCTAAAGCAGCAGAACCCACAGAAAAACAGAGTAAAACAAATTTCCAACCCAAGACAACCTGGATGGCTGATCAGAAAGGTATATCGCGCTGGGCTGGGAGAGGAGCACAGTTCCGCGTGGGCGCATAGGCCGCAGAAACCCTGGAGCAGGCCTCAGACGATTGAATTGAGGGCAGCTATGGTGGTTTCCAGGCTTCTCAACCCACAAACACCAAAGACAACTTAGAAGGTCAGTGGGAAAGGTCTGTTACTGCAGTGAGAGAAGAAGCTAGATCTCAGCCACACCAAGGGCAGCAGCTGGCTTCTGAGCTTCTGGCCCACAGACTGAGGGGGAATCGAGTGGCTGATCAGAGGGGGATTGTAAGGATCTCTTTGCCAGGGCTGAGGCAGGAATCTTGGTTTGCCTGTGGTTGGATATGGGTCGCAGTTCTGAGGGGCGGTCCTGGGGCAAGGAGGAGCACTGGCCTGGTGTAGCTCGTTGTGGCGGTGGAGAGGAAACACCTCACCCCTTATCATGGCACCTTGGAAGAACTGACACTTTTCAGGTCCCTAGAAGTATCTCTGAAAACAGCTGTACAAACCCCCAAAGCTTCGGACAGTACATTCTCCACATTGGAAACAGACTCATACCTTAACAAAGAGTTTAAAACTCAAGTAATTGGTTGGGATCATGAGCAAACCTCGCAAAAAGAGTCAGACTGTATTATCTTACTTTGGTGACAAAGAAGATCAAAACATACAACCAGAAGAAGAAAACAAAGTCAAAGCTCCTACATCCAAAACTTCCAAGAAAAATATGAATCAGTCCCAGGCCTTGGAAGAGCTCAAAAGGGATTTTGAGCAGCAAGTAAGAGAAGTAAAGGAAAAACTGGGAAGAGAAATGAGAGTGATGTAAGAAAATCATGAAAAGCAAGTTAACATCTTGCTAAAGGAGACCCAAAAAAATACTGAAGAAAATAACACCTTAAAAAATAGCCTGACCCAAATAGCAAAAGAGGTCCAAAAAGCCAATGAGGAGAAGAATGCCCTAAAGAGCAAAATTGGACAAATGGAAAAGGAAGTCCAAAAGATTACTGAAGAAAATACTGCCTTCAAAATTAGAATGGAACAATTGGAAGCTAGTGACTTTATGAGAAATCAAGACACTGTAAAACAAATCCAAAAGAATGAAAAATTAGAAAACAATGTGAAATATCTCATTGCAAAAACAACTGACCTGGAAAATAGATCCAGGAGAGAGAACTTCAAGATTATTGGACTATCTGAAAGCCATGATCAAAAAAAGAACCTAGATATTATCTTTCAAGAAATTATCAAGGAAAACTGCCCTGATATTTTAGAACCAGAGGGCAAAATACAAATTGAAAGAATCCACTGATCTCCTCCTGAAAGAGATCCCCAAAGGAAAACTCCTAGGAATATTGTAGCCAAATTCTAGAGTTCCCAGGTCAAGGAGAAACTATTACAAGCAGCCAGAAAGAAACAATTCAAGTGTTGTGGAAACACAATCAAGATAACACAAGATTTAGCTGTTTCTACATTAAGGGACTGCAGGGCATGGAATGTAATATTCCGGAGAGCAAAGGAGATAGGATTACAACCAAGAATCTCCTACCCAGCAAAACTGAGTATAATTCTTCAGGGGAAAAAATGGTCATTCAGTGAAATAGAGGACTTTCAAGCACTCTTGATGAAAAGACCAGAACTGAATAGAAAATTTGACTTTCCAATACAAGACTCAAGTGGAACATGAAGAGGTAAACAGGAAAGAGAAACTCATAAGACACTTATTAAGGTTGAACTGTTTACATTCCTGCATGGAAAGATGATATTTGTAACTCATGAGACCTTTGTCAGTATTAGAGTAGTTGGAGGGAAAAAATTATATGTATGTACAGATATATATATATATATAGATAGATATAGATATAGATATAGATATACATAGATAGATGGATAGATAGATAGATAAATAGATAGATAGATAGATAGATAGATAGATAGATAGATAGATAGATAGATAGATAGATAGATAGATAGATAGAGGGCACAGGGTGAGTTGAAGATGAAGGGGTCATATCTGGAGAATAAAATTAAGGGGTGAGAGAGGAATATAATAGGAGAAGGAGAAAGGGAGAGGTAGAATAGGGTAAATTATCTCACAAAAAAATACAGAAAATAAAAGGCTCTTACAGTGGAGGGGAACTGGGGGAAGGTGAGAGGAAATGAGTGAATCTTATTCTCATAGGATTTGACTTAAGGAAGGTATAACGTACACACTCAATTGGGTATGGAAATCTGTCTTACCCTACAGGAAAATAGGGAGGGGAATGGGACAAGAGAGCAGGGGGATGATAGGAGGGCAGATTGGGAAAGGGGGTAGTCAGAAGAAAATGCTTCTGAGGAGGGACAGGGTCAAAAGAAAGAATAGAATAAATGGGGGGGCAGGATAGGATTAAAGGAAATAGAATTAGTTTTTCACAGCATGTTTACTATAGAAGTGTTTTGCATAACTGCACATGGATAGCCAATATTGAGTTGCTTGCTTTTTCGATGATGGTGGGTGGGGAGGGAGGAAGGAAGAAAATTTGGAACCCAAAGTTTAAAAAACACATGTTTAAAAAAAATGTTTTCACATGCAACTGGGAAATAAGAAATATAGGAAATGGGGTACAGAAATCTATCCTGCCCTACAGGAAAATAGAAGGGGAAGGCGGGGGAGAGATAGCAAGGAAAGCAGACTAGGGAAAGGGGTATTCAGAATGCATGCCATCTTGGGGTGGGGGGAGGGGTGAGATGGGGTGAAAATTTGGAACTCAAAATCTTGTGGAAGTAAATTTTGAAAACTAAAAATAAAAAAATTAAAATAAATTTAAAAAAAAAGACAAAAAAGCATGTAGCCCAAGGGTTGATGACCTGGGTTTGACTCACAGCTCAGACTCTTACAATCTGTGTGACAAGAGGGGATCATTTCCCCTCAATGGGGGTCATTTTTTCATCTCTATAAGGGGGCTTATGTCCAGGTACTATCTACACAACAGAGCTGTTGCAGCGAAAGTGCCTTACTGGCCAGAAGCACCAGTTAAATGGGAGCTGCCCTCTGCAGCTGACCTTTGATTGCCTCAATAGGCTCTGGATGCTATCACCTCCTTAGGGTCTCAGAGCCAAGACCCCTTTCAAGGTCTCACTACCTTTTTTTTAACTGCTTAAACACATTTTTTTTATTTTTTAAAGACTTTAATTTATTACTTATTTATTTTGAGTATTCTTTTCTTTTTAAAATTTCAGTTCCAAATTCTTTCCCTCCTTACCTCCCCCTGACCTACCCAATAGGAAGATGGGGATGAAAATATGGAAGTTAGGAGAGAGGTAAGGGGCATAGGATGGTGGCAAGCAATATGATATCAATTATACATGTGAAATCATGCAAAACTGTCCCTACATTTTAAGGGACTATTCCTGAATATGCTTATTACTAAATTCTAAACAAGGATCCTAAGCTTCATTACCCCAGGCTGAATGTGCATTATCAGATTGAATCATTCAATAAGCATTTATTAAATGTATACTGTATGCCAGCTCCCACACTAAGCCCTGGAGACACAAAGAAAAGTGAAAGACAATGTTGGCTCTCAAGGGGAGACAATGTGTACAACATGCAAGCCGCAATGAACAAACAAGATAGACATGGGATGAATTGGAAATAATAATAGGAAGACATTAGCATTAAAAGAGAAGAGGAAAGATTCCTCATATCAGATGGGATTTTCACTGGGATGAATAAGAAGCTAGGGAAGGCAGGAGATGGCTAGGAGAAAGGATTGTACTCCAGACATGGTGGAAAGCCAGAGAAAATGTGTGGATACTGGAGATAGAGCATTTTGTTCAAGGAACAGTGGGAAGGAGACCACTGTCACTGGATCCCAGAGTATGTGTGTGTGTGTATGGGGGGGGGGGAAGGGATTGGTATGAAGTGTGAGGATATGGGTAGGAGGGAGCCAGGTTGTAAAGAACTTTAAAGACCAAACAGAGCACTTTATATTGAATTCTGTAGATGGCAGGGAACGATTTGAATGGGGATGGCAGAATCAGGCTTGTGCTGTAAAAAAATCACTTTGGCAACTGACTTCAGGGTGGACTGGGGTGGGAAGAGGCTTGAGCCAAGGGGACTGACCAGGTCTTCAGTGATGAGGGCCTGCACCATGGCAGTGTGAGAGGAAAGAAGAGTGTAGTGTCCAGGGATATGACAAAGAAAAGTCAACAGGGCTTGACCTTAGATTGAATAAAGGTGGTAGGCAGGAGTAAGGAGTCCACCAGGACACCTACCTTGCAGGCCTGAGTGTCTGGGGGGTGAGTGATACCTTCAGAGATAATAGGGAAGTTAGGAAGAAGGGAGGTTTGGGTGGGGTGGGGGATAATGAGCTCAGTTTTAGACATGTTGAATTTAAGATGTCTATGGGACATCCAATTTGAGACACCTAATAGGAAGTTGGGTGTGAAAATATGGAAGTTAGGAAAGAGGTAAAGGACTAGAGGAGTAGATATAAAAATTATCAGCATTGACATGATAATTGAATCCATAAAAGCTGATGAGATCACCAAGTATACAAAGAAGAAAAGAGGACCCAGGGCATATCTTTTTGCCATACTCACCTTTAACGGGTATGACGTAGATGAAGATCCAGCAAAGGAGAGTGTGAAGGAGTGGTTAGATAGATAGGAGGAAAAGCAGGAGAGAGTAGTGCATTGGAAAACTAGAGGGAAGGAGATATCAAAGATAGAGTAATCAGTAAGAACAAAAGCTATAGAGAGATCAAGAAAAATGAGGATTAAAAAGATGCCATTAGATTTGATAATTAAGAGATTACTGGGAACTTTGGAGAGGGCAGTCTCCATGGAATCATAAGGTAGGAAGACAGACTGTAGAAAGTCAAGAAGAAGAAAGGAATGGAAGTCTCAACTGAAGAGAAAATAGGACACTAGCTAGTAGTGTTGGATGAAATAAGTGAAGGTTTTTTAAGAATGGAAGAGACATGGGACTGTTTGTAGGCAGTAGAGAAGCAGCCAAGGAGAGTGGAGAGGTGAGCGAGAGACAGAGATAGGGAGAAACAGAGAGATTGAAGATTACTAAGATGGTGGAGATAATGAAAGGAGCATTTCTCTGGGAAAGATGGGATGGAATGGGACCACTTGTGCAGGTAACGTGGTTTGCCTTGATGAGCAGATGAATCACTTCTTCATATGTGTGTGTAACAGGGGTGAAAGAAACTAGTTGCAGAAGGTGTTTGGGGGATGTGAGATGAGGAGGAGGAGGGAAGAAGAGGAAGCTTTTGGTGACTTCCATTTTTTTCAGTGAAATATGAGTACAGGATCTCAGTTGTGTGTGTGGTAGGGGGAGTATGATTTTGGAAAGGAAAGATGGGGGGAAGGTGCTGTCTGAGAAGGGAGCAGCAGCCAGGAAACAAATAGGTGTTAACCAACTGGAATCTTGGCAAGGAAAGTTGACTGCTGTCAGAAATAGAATGAAAGATCAATGGAATTTCCAATCAAAGAGGGGAAAGCCGAAGCGCCAAACTGCAAGGGAAAATTGAAATGCAGCCAACACCCAGGAAAAGAGACTTGGTCTAAGATGAGGCAGAAATGGGCAAGGAAGACTCTGGTTGTGTTGTTCTGACACAGAGGAAGCTTTCGGGATTCTAGCAGGGGCCACTGGGCTTCCTGAGTGTAGCTGGGCAGGTATTGCCTTGGAGGAGGGGGTGTGGAGTAGTAGAGGAGGCAAAGGAGATTTCTCTTGCTGACAGTTTTTATGTAGAGCTATTCCATTCTCTAGCTGTGTGCTCACTTCTGCCACTTGGAGACTCCTTGAAATCCTTGAAGCATATGTCAAGGACACCTCTATAAAACCTCATCTGACCCCCTAGTGGTTAGCATGTCTTTCCTTTCAACATGGATTTGTACAGCTTTCTTGATAATTAGTAAAGGGAAATCTCCTTGAGGGCAGGAACTATTTCATTTGAAATGTATCTTAAGCACCTGACAATGCTTGTATTTAGTAGTCAATCATTGTTAACAATTATTTATTTATTAAGTATTCATTATGTCAGGCAGCACTGTTGGTGAAAAAAAATTCCCTGTCCTCAGGAAGCATATGTTCTAATCAGGGAAATAATATATAAATAAGTAAAAACACACAAGATGTATACAGAGAAATGGAAAGTAATCACAGAGAAGGCTGGGAGTGAGGGCATGTGAAAAGACTTCCTATAGAAAGTGGGCTTTAAGCCTAAGCCTTGAACAAGACCAAAGAAACTATTAGGCAGGGCTGAGGTAGCAGTGCATTCTAGGGAGGGGGAAAGCCAGCGTAAAGGTATGGAGGTGAGAGATGTAGTGTTGTTTTTGAGGAACTACAAATTGGTTAGTGTAGCTGCATCATAGAGTATGAAGTGGAGAGCAAGGTTTAAGAAGGCTAGAAAAAAATAAAAAGGAGCAAGGCTATGAAGAACTTAAGATGTCAAACAGAGGACTCTCTATTTGATGCTGGCAGTTATAGGAATCCACTGAGGATCCTTGAACAGGAGAGCAGCATGGGTGAAGCTGCACATAAGAAAACAACAACATTTTGACTTCTGAGTTAGGGATGGATTGAATATAGAGAGATCTGGTGCAGGGAGAGCAGCCTGAAGGCTATTGCAATAGTCCAGGTGTAAGGTGGTAAGAGCTTGTGCTGCTGTGTAAGTGGAGAGAAAGGTAGAAACAAGAAGATATGGCAACAGACTGGGTATGTAGATAAATTCCAGACTATATGAAGAGGATTCCAGGACTATATAAAGATTGTGGGGCTGGGTTACTGGGGAAATCATGATACCCTTCACAGTAATAAGGAAGTGCAGTAAAGGGGAAGAGTTTAAGAGAAAGATGTACATGCTGAGGTTGAGATGCCTATAGGACATCTAGTTTGAGATGTGCAAAAGGCGTGAGATGGTGTGAGATTATAGTTTAGGAAGGAAAGTTGGGATTGATTTAGAGATGTTTGCATCATTAGCATAGAGATGATCGTTCAGTCCATGAGAGCTGATGAGGCTACTAGAAAGACAAGTTTGGAGTGAAAAAGAAAAGAGACTAGGACAGAGCCCTGGGACACCCACATGATTAGTGGGGATAGCGGATAAAGATCCAACAGAGGAGACTGGGAAGGAATTATCAGAGGGGTAGAAGGGGAACCCAAGGCAATCCATGGCATGGAAACCTAGAGAGAAGTGGGAATTCAAAGGCTGATCCACAGTGTGAGAGGCTGCAGAAAGAGCAAGAAGGATGAGGACTGAGAAAAGCCATTAGAGTTGGCAATTAAGAGATCATGGGTATCTTTGGAGAGAGATGTTTCAGTTGAATGATAAGGCCAGAAGATAAGACTGAAGAGAGCTTAGGTGGAGAGGAAAAAGGAAAGAATGGAGGTGGAGGCATCTATCAGAGATGGCCTTCTCAAGGAGTTCAGCCCCAAAAGGAAGGAGAGATGCTGGATTAAAAGCTAGTTTGGATGGATCAGTCAGGGGAGGTTTTTCAAGGATAGAGGAGACATGAGGAAAGAGAAGGGAACCACCTAATGTAGGTGCCTTTCTCAAGAATTTTACCCACAAAGGGGAGGAGAGGTCAATCAGTCAATACATATTTAGTCGGTACCTACTACATGTAACGCTGTGTTAAGTGCTGGGGATAAAAAAAGACAAAACAACAAAAACCAGTCCCCACCTTCCAGAAGCTTAGGTAGGATGAGAGCTAGCAGAGAATGAAATCAAGAGACAACACTTTTTTTTGTTTTCCCTTCAGGATGGGAAGATACAAGTGTGTTTGTGGGCAACAAGGAAGGAGTTTAATAAATGTTGTATTGCTAAATTTAACCATTTTGAATCTACGTTGACAAGATATCTTAAATAGAGCCCTGTTTAAAATCAAGTTGATGTCTATGATTCTCCACATTGTGTCATAGTTCATGAATTTATAACAGTAAAGTTTCCCAGATTCAAAGATCCAGAGTTGAAAAGGACCTTAGACCCCATTGGTTCAGCCCACTCATTTTACAGGTGAGGAAGCTGGGCCTAGAGGGGAAGTGACTTGGCCACAGTGATGCAACCTCGGAGGCAAAACTTGAACCCCATGTCCTCTGACTCCCAAGCCAGTATTTTTTTTCCAGTGACTTTAGCAATCACTTAGCCCAGCCCCCTAATTTTAATAATTAGAAAACAGACAAAAGGGGCACCTGGTGTAGTGGATACAGTACTGGTCCTGGAGTTAGAAGGACCTGAATTCAAATTCGGCCTCAGACACTTGACATGTACTAACTGTGTGACCCTGGGCAAGTCACTTAACCCCATTGCCTAGCCAAAAAAAAAAAAAAGGAAAACAGACCCAAGAAGGTTAATTGACTTGCATATGTATAGCAAGTCGTTCACTTGTTTCAGTCATATCAGACCCTTCGTGATCCCATTTGGGGTTTTCTTGGCAAAGATCCTGGAGTGGTTTGCCATTTCCCTCTTCAACTCATTTTACAGGTGAAGAAACTGAGGTAAACAGGGTTCAGTGACTTGCCCAGGGTCATACAGCTAGTGTCTGGATTCAGATTTGAACTCATCAAACTGAGTCTTCCTGACTACAGGCTAAGCACTTTATCCACTGTGCCGCCAACCTTTGACTCCAAATCCTGGACTCTCCAGGGAACTATTTTGTGCTTTCAGTAAGGCATGGGACCTTAGAGCTGTTTAACCCTGGTACCATTTATGTTCTTAGATAATTGGAAGAGATTTCGAAGGTTATTGTGAGTGTGAAAAAAAATACTACCACAGACTGGAAATACCATGAACTTCCTCTCCGAGAAATCCTTTTTTTTCCTATGTGGCAGTAAGAGGAGATAGAGTCCAAGACATTTAGGGTTGCCTTCCAGGGGTGAGGAACCTGCAGCCTTGAGACCACATGTGTCCCTCTAGGTCCTCAAGTGCAGCCCTTTCACTGAATCCAAACTTCACAGAACAAATCTCCTTAATAAAAGGATTTGCTCTGTAAAACTTGGACTCAGTCAAAAGGCCACACCCAAGGAGCCATTGGGTCCCTACCCATTAGATGCTCTTCAAGTCATCTCAGAATTCCAAACTTTCCAGGCTTTTGCACCTTAAACCATCTCCTTTCATGTTAATCAGATCAGCTGAGAACTGAGATGAGAGGAGATAGGACTAGCCTTGGACTAAGCAGTACTGCCTCTTACACATGACAGCTAGATGGCGTGCCTCATTACCTGCATAATCAACACACTGGAGTAAATTACCTCTAAGGTCTTTCCCCGCTCTAAATCTATGCTCCACTATAATGCGTTACTCTTTTCCCTCCTCCAGAACCAAGCTTGCTCCAGTCGCCCCTCCTCAGAGTGTCCACATTTTCTCCTGCCATTGGCTTGAGCACCCACCAGATATGCCTTCTGTTTTATAGAGGCCAGTGACCAATGACCCATTCCATGTAACCACTTAACATTGATTAGCTTTTGCATTGAAAATGTTTACTTAAAAGATACAGCAAGTACAATTGTATCAACAGTTTCCCACCCAACACTTTGGTGGGGGGGAGGGCAGGCATGGCCTACCCAATACCACCTTGGTCTCGAGGGCAGAGGGTTCAAATATTAGTTCAGTTCTTCCATAGGGCCAGTTCTACTGATTTCATATCCAAAGGTGGCATCTCTTTGTCTCAGTCACAGCTGGTTTGAGGTCTTGAAGGTCACTCTTAAAGTTTGCTCTTTGCTCCTTAGAGCGTCCATGCTGTGCTAACTTGGATTCTGACTCCTAGATTCCTCTGACTCCCTCTCCCAAACTTTTGAAGCCCCAAAGTTTGGAGACTCAACTACCTTCTTCAGATGTCATAAGTAAAAGAGGACTTAGCTCCCCCAAGAGCAGCTAAGGCAGAAGAAGAGATGACTGATGCCCCCAAAGCCAAGCCAAAGGCTTCCTCTTGACAACATGTTTAGCCAACTGGAATCATTTAGGAAATGTCTACACCTGCTCCAATTTCCCCAAGACACTTTGTTTAGACATCATCACAATTCAGGAAACAAATCCCTATCCTCTCTGCATGCAGAGATGACATTTCAGGTCCATGGACCTGACCCTCATTGTACTATAATGATGCTATAATATGATGAACACAGACAAGTCCAATCATCTCTCATGTATTCAGGTGACTAGAGAGTTGCCAAATAGCTGCTCAGTTGAGCCAATGGAGGGAGTTGTCAGACCAGACAACTCCCCAAGCAGATAAAATCACCCAGATGAATAAATGAATTAGTAAATGAATCAAACCAGGCTAGCCCTAAAGGGCAACTAATGCCAGCATTCAAAAACAGCATATCTTTTAAGACCATTGGAACATTTAAAAAAAAATTGGCTCAAAGAAGAATGTTAATTTGCCCACTCCAGTCTTAGGACAATCTGAGGAGTTCAGGGCTGAATGTGAATGTGCTGAGAGCATGTTAGGCACCTGGTGTCTTGGATAAAATGCCAAACTGAGACATTAAAAATTGGTACTGACCACTGGATGACTTATTCCAAGTTGAGCCCCCCAGCCTTCTCTTCAGCAGGGAATCCCAGCTATCCTGGTCCTGGCCCTTGCTATTTTTGTCAGTCAGTTCTTCCTGCCAAGATTCCAATTGATTAACACATTCATTCTCTGGTGGGTCGGATTGCACACCATGTCTTAATTCAATTTCCAAAAAAGTGTACTTAAACCTGAGTCTGAAACAGCTTCATCAAAGCCCATCTGTGAATATAAGCCCAATGGGATGATTTTGAGTATTAGTCATTGCCATTAACAATTACCATGTGGGGCCAATATGGCCAGCCACCATCATCTCCCACCCCTCCAATGGCCTTGAGTATTAATAAGGATTTTCTAAACACAGGAGAAAACTTTCATTCATCATTGACATTCAAGTTATTCTAAACTTGTAGGGCTGTCTTTATATGGTTGTCTTCATGTGATGCTCTCTTCCCTAAATGTGAAGATAGTGACAGAGATGTCATAAGGAGTTTTTTCTTTCAGGCAAAATAGCCCCAAACATGCCCTCAGTTGGGGTGTGGCTGAGCAGTGGTTTGCAGAAAATATCTCATCCCAGTCTGCTGGCTGGTCAATTTCTATTTGAACTGATTATCTTTGTTAACTAGGTTCTAAGCTCTGTGGTAAACTTCCACATTGCCCAAGCATTGCAGGTTCTGTCAGCACCTTCTAAAATTGGCACCCCAAGCAAAGCTCTGATTGTCTGCCCTTGTTAGGCCTCTGATAGCTAATAGCTCAGAAAGGATGCTCCCTGATTCTGATTTGTTTCTTCATCAAAAACTTTCTGATTTCTCTGTCCCCCATCCCTGTGTCCCAGTTATCCAACTTCACTGTTTCCATATGAATGAATTTTTCTTTACCATTTTAAGCAAGAAAACATGTGTGAATATGTGTTTACATATATATGTGTGAATGCATATATACACATACCTATATACATACATTTTCCTACATATATAGCATATATATAATATAGTTTTCATTGTCCATATATATATGAGAGAGAGAGAGAGATTCCTATATATTACAATGGCTTACCTGAAGTCTTGATCCTCCACAGAGTATACTGCATGTTCCTTGATTTGTGCAGCCACATAGCATGCCCAGGAGAATTCTGGGGAGGTTATCAAGGTGCCCGGGTCTTCCATAACTGCACAATTCACTAAGGCATGTAGGACTGTTTGTTCCCACTTACTCAAAGTTACATGAACTAAACATAGTTTCCATGTTTATACATGGTTCGGGTCATTTTTTGTTTCATCACTCACTTTCAGGCCTTTGCCCATCACTTTTCAGAGTTGGCCACCTGCTTCTGGCAACCACATTCCTTTACCTTACCCCTAACCCCAAACCAATCTCACTTTCTTTGGGGTTTGAAAAAACCTGATTTCCCCTCTCTAAGGGAGGCTCATTTCTCCCTTCTGTAAAAGAGGAGCTGGACAACAGGATTGCGAAGGCCTCTTCCATTTCTAATCCTCTGTTTGGACTCTTGTGGAGCTGGCTGCTTGAGATGGTTCAGATTGCATGTCCAAACAGGTTCAGGATTTAAGAGTGATGTCCTGATCGAGGTCCTGCCCCAGTCTGTGACAGAGTTCTGTTCCGTGCTCAAAGCTCTCTTTCAAGGTCCCAAGGTCACCAAAAAGCCACTCTACAGATTGGGGGTGAGGTGGAATTACTGTGCAATGTTTTGCTATACCAATCCCTACCCTATTGATGATTGTGGAAGTTTAGAGAAGGATGTGTAAAAATTGAACAGAATTTTACTGTGAATTTTGCATGCATGAATACATAATTCCATTCATTCATCCAATAAGGATGTATGTGCTAGGCAGATTGGAGGGAGCTGAGTTATGGGTTCATAGCATAACACATGCATTCCAGAGACCTCCGGGATAGCAGGGAAGGTAAGACATACATAAAAATGACTACACCATAAGGTAGAAGATGGTAAGTGTACACAGAGAGACCAAAATCACAAATGCCCTGAGATACAAAAGCCTTGAACTTAATGTTTTACATTCAGGGCTTTATAAACTTATTTGTTTCATGGGCTCTTTTGGCGATCTGTGACAGCTATGGATGACTTCTCAGAATAATATTTTAATGCATAAAATGAATACATAAAGTTACAAAGGAAACCCACTTATTTTGAAATACAGTTATTAAAATGTATATATTCTTAGATGAGACCCCAGTGGCCACTCAGTCTAAGACATGGCTAGTTAAGAATTCCTCCTACAACGTACATGACAAGCAGTCACATAGAATTTGCCAGAGGCACCTAGGGGATGCAGTAGATAGAGTACTGGATGTGAGTAAGGAAGACCTGAGTTCAAAACCAGCTTTGGATATTTACTGGCTATGTGACCATGGGCAAGTCACAACCTCCATCCACTTCAGCTTCTTCAAAAGTACAGTAGGGACAATGAGGGCACCTATCTCCCAAGGTTGTATGGTGATCAAGTGAGTCAATATTTGTAAAGCACTTAGCACAATACCAGGCACATAATAAGTGTTTAATAAAAGTGTCTTCCTTTTCTCCCTCTCCTACCTTCCAAAATCTTTGAAGGCTCCTAGTAATACCTGATGGCACACATTGTTGGAGAAGAAAGAACTGGTTTTGCCTTCTGGGCCCAAAGAGAACAAGTCAAGCATTTCTTCCATATGGGAGCCCTTCAAATTCTTGAAGCTGTCTATCTTGTATCTCTGAGTCTAGACTAAATATGGTCATCCTTAAATCCATCCTTGAGAAGGATTCAAGGTTCTTCATCATCTTGGTTGCCTCCCACTGGCCACTCACCAGCTTATTAGCATATTTCCTAAACTGTGGTACCCAAACCCAAACACATTGGATCAGATGAGTGATCAGCACTTAGTCTACTAACCCTTCATTCACACACATATACATTCATTAAGAAATGACTGTAAGATAATAGGTAATAAGAGACCGAGTGAGACCTAAATCTAAGGCTTCTGACTTCCAATCATGACTCTCGCCATAGTAGCCAACCATTCCTGGCCTTTGAAGGCAGGTCTCTAGTCCTTTGGACAATGACAACTGAGCCTCTCTCTGTTTCACAAATACTTTTCAAGCAGAAGTTCAGAAGAACTCTGTTGCTCTTCATTCAAGCTCTGGAATGAGTTCCTCTGAGTGGCTATTGTAGGCAAATCCAGTTTCCCAGTTACCAAAGAGTTTTGTTATTAACGTGTTGGAGAATTGATAGAGCAGCTTTCTTCTTTCACCCTCAATGCCAGGAGCAGAAAACTAAGATATCAAGAGGGAATTAATTTCAGAACCCCCTACGTGAGCTCAGTCCCACATCCACTATAAAAAGTTAAGCCCTTTCCTATGGGTGGTCAGCTTTGTTTCAGCTTCTCTAGGCACCCTGTCCATGTAGACAACCAGAAGGCATCAGCCTGACTGCTCTTCTCCACCAACTGTCATTCTTCCCCATCAAGATCTGATTATATTCTACTGTTCCAAGGCCAAGCTGAGCCTCACACCTGACTTCACTTCAGCAGCACCTGCCCAATGCATAATTAGCTGCCACTTTTAAAGAAAGGACTTCCATACACCCCAGATGGCATTTTTTCATATCAGACAGGCAACGATGGATGTTGGAAACCAGCCAAACTGTCTGCAAAAAACTGTGAGAAATTCAAGACAGAGATCTTGGAAGGAAATTTTTCCTGCCCCACCCCCAACTATGTATATGAACATCTATTACAATTGGGTCTTATTGCCTTTGTTTTCTACATCTATCTCCTGATTGGGCCAGTGACTAGTGTGGCAGAGGTCATCAGCCTTTCCCGATGCCCACACTCAGCACCTGCTCTGGACCCTGGAGCCAAAAGCTCTTTCAGAGTAGAGACATCTCTGAAAAGTTGTAATGACAACTCCCCTTGCTCTCAACTTTTAGAGTTTCCAAAGTGTATTCCTCACAACAAGCCTGGAAAATCATTCTAATCATTAGCTTTTTTATAAAGAACATTTACTTCATTTCAGCCCAAAGAGAAGAGGTAGTATAAACTAGGGGATTGAGACAGCCCCCAAAGTGAGACAATATAAGCTCAAATCCTGCCTAGAATATATCCTGGATGCGTAACCCTGGGGAAGTTACTTAACATTTCATATTCTAGGCAAGGCAATGCTCTAAGATGAGAAACTGATGACAAGGTGTTGACCTGCATTGAATCAAGGACTGTCCTCGCCCAGTACTTTCCTATGCTAATAAAATCAGAGGTCTAGTCCCTGTCTGATGTCTGCAGCCCTGGGAAGTAAGTTCAGCCTCAGAGAAACAGGTCCTGAGAGAAAGAGAGACAGAGACAGAGAGACAGAGAGACAGAGAGAGAGAGAGATAACTCTTTATTGGAGTATGATCAAATCAAAGAAACTGATCATTCCGTAAAGTAAATCTTACGTTGATAAATATTGGATACATTTATTGATTTTTATAATAAATTGCAAGTGTCAATATCTGCACCATTAAATATGTTGGTAATGTGACTTACACTAAAATTTGGTATTTTCATTTGTTCTAAATTCCCTAGTATTACTAGAGTTTCTGAAGGGCTGAGCAATCTATTTCCTTTGAATGTCATCATTGAGATACCTTGGTACAGTGGTTTGAGTGCTATACTTGGAATCACAAAAACCTGGTTTCAGACCTTGCCTCTGACCCTTTCTATCTCCATGATTGTGGAAAAGTGTGACCCACCTATTACCCCACTAGCACCTAGGGTCATAAGTTGCAGAACAGGTAGTGATCTGCATAGGAGTCTCCTCATCAGAAGTGCCAAACTTCTCCCCCTTTACATCCCCACACCCCTAGCACCAGCCTCCAGGACAGCCCATAACCCATCCATTGGCCTCACCAATGGTACACTGTTTCCTGTTTCCCAGGATTATTATGAGGTTGAGATGCTATGGGTAAAGTATTTTGGAAAGTAAATAAGCCCAGTACCTTGTTCAGCAATTCATATATGGATGTTGACTGATCCATATTGTATTTATGTGTACCAAGCAAGGCCCTTTCCAAAATGCCTGTGGATTTTTTGAGTTGTAGTTTTTAACACAAAAAATCTCCAAACACTTACTTTCAAAATAGATTGGGTTCCATATGTAGAAAGTATATTAGGTTAAGAAATATATTTTTCTCCCTCCCCGCTACCACCTCCAGGATAGTGACTAATACAATCAGGGCTAATTTTCTATGAGGGCACTTTTTTCAAGGTATACTTCCTTCACAGATTCTTTTCCATGTTTTCTCAGCCATGCTCTAAACCGCTCAAAGACATCCAATTTGCAAAAAAAAAAAAAAGTAGTGAGGACAAAAGAAGCAGCCTGAGAAAGAGCTTGTTGTTGGGGATGGATTTGGTCTCCAAGTGTGGCTACTGCCATATTGCTCTTTATTCCACCCCCATCACAAAGGAAAGGCTTATATGTACCTAAAAAAGGAGCCACCATCCTCATTGCTACATAGCATCAAATACTGCCATTCACATACATGTGTCCATGGGCTGAGACTGAGTGCAGCAAATAAGTCCCGTGGATTCATTGCATGATGCCCATTTTAGAATACATCCAGATTGGGTCCAGATGACATGTTATGAGGGAGGAAGGCAGAGAGAAAATCCGTGGACATTCCATTGGATTTGCACTTTGACACTCCTCTCTCTGTTCCCCCGTCCTGGGCCCCATGGCACAAAGATTGGGTTTAAGAACAAAGCAAGATCTGAGTTGCCAGGGTTCTCCTTCACAAGGTGAGCAGAAGAACAAGTACTTGCACGTCCTTGCTACCAAAATCCACTAAACTAGATATCTGGGGAGAATTGGATTGATAGCCATGTTTGGGTTAGTAGAAGGAGTCATTCCAACATGGCTTATGGGATCAACTGGTGTTCAATTTCTCAAAAAATAAAAGTCTACATTTCACTAATCTGTTTAACCCATTAGGAAAATTTCCATTTATAATAAAGTTTGTGAGAGAAAGAGCTTTTTTACATGAAAATAAAACAAAGGGTATTCAGGAGTTATGGAAGAGCCTAGGAAAGGAAAATGATCATTTTTAGATGAAAAGTGTATTTAGTCCCTACCATTTCACTCAGACACACAATCATAAGGAATTTGCCCAAGTTCACTTCTCTGGGCCTCAGTTTCCTCATCTATAAAATAAGGGGATTAATCAAGATAAAAATTTGAGGTTCTTTCCAACTCTAAATCTATAATCTTATTCTTCTGTGTTCTATATTCATAAAAGAAAAATAAAATATCATTGTAACCATTTTTCCTAAGAATGAAAAAAAAGCATTGCCTCAAACATCACTTTAACAGATTAGGAGCAGTGGAAGCTAAACTAAGTGGATTTTAAATCAAAACATTTTATGCAAGTTTCCAATAGCCCCTAAGTTATCACAAAGATTCCTTGTCTACAGGAAGCTATGGAGTCTATTCAATTGATTGGTCTGTTCGGGTGTTTACAGGGGTGGATTTTTTACTGAATCAAATAATAAGGCAGTTTCTATGTGCCCCATGTACATTGCCTTAGTCGATGCCTCCTGGCAGAATACTGAGTCCCAGGCCATGCCAGTTTGGAGAACCATTAAGCCTCGGCAAATGTTGTATCTCACATGTTAAGGGATGGGTTTGGCTCTTTGATTAATGGGTATCTATTACTGGGCTGGGCTCCCACACCAACAATCTTTTGGGAAAGCTGGCCAAAGACAGCAGTAATTTGGGATGAGGGTACATTGAAACTTAAGATCTTCTGAGAACTTTAAAAAGAGAAGGAAAAAGTTTGTAGTATTAGTTTTATGAAATGAGTATCTCATTGCATTAATCAGTCTTTTTTCCCACTGAACCTGTTGTGAGATATCAAGGTGACAGATATGCTTTGGAGTATTATCTGGGTAGTTGTTGCTGTACCTCTCACTTCCTCTTTTCCTACAGAGGTATTATGGTACAGAAGTACATAATCTGTCATGATGGGAACTAGCCATTAACACCATGCTGAACACCTCACAGATGAAGGGATGCAAAGACAAAGGAAAGAGAGTGAATACAGAGAAAACCGATGATGATGTCAAGATTTTAAAAGATCGATACAAGGTAGCACACGATGTTGCATCAAGTAAGGGTGAAATGTAGTGTGATTGAAGGTAAAGGGTTGTTTGTCATTATGGATGATGATGATGATAATGATGATGTTTTTTAACTTGACTTCAGAAAATCAATCTCTGAAGAATAAGGGAAACATACCTAGATAGCAATGGAAGTTTTAGTGGACTATGAGTTCAATGGTTCTATGGAACTCAAGGAAATGAATGTGATCTTAAGCTGATTTGGAGGGAAAGAGTCCCCTAGAATAAGGAGGAGGTGATCTTCCTGTACTTAGAGAGGGAACGAGCCATGGCTGCTAAGGTTCTGGTCTTACAGCCATGGAAATCTGGGTTTTTGCCCAAGTTCACTTCTCTGGGCCTCAGTTTCCTCATCTATAAAATAAGGGGATTAGTCAAGATAAAAATTTGAGGTTCTTTCCAACTCTAAATCTATAATCTTATTCTTCTGTGTTCTATATTTATAAAAGAAAAACAAAATATAATTGTAACCATTTTTCCTAAGAATTCCTAAGATAAGCAGTGCTTATCTGTCACTTACTAGAACTGTAGCCTGGGGAAACTCATGTAACCTCCCTCAGCTACACATCCTTAATCAGTAAGATGAGCATAATGAAAGCTGCTATTTTATAAGGAGATTGTTAGGGATTCAGTGAGACAATCACCATAAAGCACTTGACAAACCTAAAACCATGAGCTAAATGTTAGTTATTACTATTGTTCTGTCCTGGTCATGTCATTGCTAAAGTATTGGATTTTGTACTGGGTGATACCCTTTAGGAAGGACAATTGACAATATTCAGAAGAGGACAACAAGGATGGGAAACAGCCTGAAATCCATGCTTTGTCAGTAACTTTGAAGGAACTGATGTTGTTTACCTTGGAAAAGAGGAGATTCAGAGGAAAGATGACAGCCTTCTTCAAGTATTTGAAGGGCCATTATGGAGGAAAAAGTTAAATATGTTCTCTATGGCCCCAGAAGGCAGACCCAGGAGTAATAGTAGAGGTTGAAAACTCACTCAGTTATATTTGACCTCAGGTAAAGCCACCTAATGATGAGAGCTGTTAGGGGTGGAATGTACTGCTTTACAAACCCCCATTGGAAGTCTTCAAGGAGAGGCTGAGTACTTTAGGGACATATTGTAGATAAAATGACCCAATGGTTGGAAGGCTTTTCAAATACTTTAATTTTCTATGGTAATTTTTATTTATTTTTTTTATTTTCAACCTTCACTTCCACAAGATTTTGAGTTCCAAATTTTCACCCCATCTCGCCCCTCCCCCCACCCCAAGATGGCATGCATTCTAAATACACCTTCCACTAGTCTGCCTTCCCTTCTATCTCTCCCCCCTTCTCTTATCCCCTTCCCTTCAATTTTCCTGTAGGGTAGGATGGATTTCTGTACCCCATTTTCTGTATTTCTTATTTCCCAGTTGCATGTGAAAACATTTTTTTAAACATGTGTTTTTAAAACTTTGGGTTCCAAATTTTCTCCCTTCCTTCCTCCCCACCCCTCCATTGATAAGGCAAGCAACTAAATATAAGTTATATATGTTCAGTTATGCAAAACACTTCCATATTAGACATGCTGTGAAAAACTAACTCTATTTGCCTTAATCCTATCCCGACCACCCATTTATTTTATTCTTTCCTTTGACCCTGTCCCTCCTCAGAAGTATTTGCTTCTGCTTACTCCCTGTCCCAATCTGCCCTCCTCTCTAGTATTCACCTACTCTCTTGTCCCTTTCCCCCACTATTTTCCTGTAGGGTAAGACAGATTTCCACACCCAAGTGAGTATGTATGTCATTCCCTCCCTAAGTCAAATCCTCTAAGAATAAGATTCACTCATTCCCTCTCACCTTCCCCCAGTTCCCCTCCACTGTAAGAGCCTTTTCTTTTCTGGGTTTTTTTTTTTTTTGTGGGATAATTTACCCCATTCTACCTCTCCCTTTCTCCTTCTCCTAGTATATTCCTCTCTCACCCCTTAATTTTATTCTCCAGATATGACCCCTTCATCTTCAACTCACCGTGTGCCCTCTATCTATCTATATCTATATATGGGTACATATAATTTTTTCCCCTCCAACTACTCTAATACTGACAAAGGTCTCATGAGTTACAAATATCATCTTTCCATGCAGGAATGTAAACAGTTCAACCTTAATAAGTGTCTTATGAGTTTCTCTTTCCTGTTTACCTCTTCATGTTCCACTCAAGTCTTATATTTGAAAATCAAATTTTCTATTCAACTCTAGTCTTTTCGTCAAGAATGCTTGAAAGTCCTCTATTTCACTGAATGACCATTTTTTCCCCTGCAGGATTATACTCAGTTTTGCTGGGTAGGTGATTCTTGGTTGTAATCCTATCTCCTTTGCCTTCCAGAATATTATATTCCCATGTCCTGTGGTCCCTCAATGTAGAAGCAGCTAAATCTTGTGTTATCCTGATTGTGTTTCCACAATACTTGAATTGTTTCTTTCTGGCTGCTTGTAATATTTTCTCCTTGACCTGGGAACTCTGGAATTTGGCTACAATATTCCTAGGAGTTTTCCTTTGGGGATCTCTTTCAGGAGGAGATCAGTGGATTCTTTCAATTTCTATTTTGCCCTCTGGTTCTAAAATATCAGGGCAGTTTTCCTTGATAATTTCTTGAAAGATGATATCTAGGCTCTTTTTTTGATCATGGCTTTCAGATAGTCCAATAATTTTTAAATTCTCTCTCCTGGATCTATTTTCCAGGTCAGTTGTTTTTCCAATGAGATATTTCACATTGTTTCCTAATTTTTCATTCTTTTGGATTTGTTTTACAGTGTCTTGATTTCTCATAAAGTCACTAGCTTCCAATTGCTCCATTCTAATTTTGAAGGCAGGATTTTCTTCAGTAATCTTTTGGACTTCCTTTTCCATTTGTCCAATTTTGCTTTTGAGGGCATTCTTCTCCTCATTGACTTTTTGGACCTCTTTTGCCATTTGGGTTAGGCTATTTTTTAAGATGTTATTTTCTTCAGTATTTTTTTGGGGGGCCTCCTTTAGCAAGCTCTTGACTTGATTTTCATGATTTTCTTGCATCACTATCAGTTTTTCCTCTACTTCTCTTACTTGCTTCTCAAAATCCCTTTTGAGCTCTTCCAAGGCCTGGAACTGATTCATATTTTCTTGGAGGCTTTGGATGTAGGAGCTTTGGCTCCCTTGTCTTCTTCTGGTTGTATGTTTTGATCTTCTTTGTCACCAAAGTAAGATAATATAGTCTGACTCTTTTTGCACTGCTTACTCATGATCCCAGCCAATTACTTGAGTTTTAAACTCTTTGTTAAGGTATGAGTCTGCTTCCAATGTGAAGAGTGTACTGTCCCAAGCTTCAGGGTTTTGTACAGCTGTTTTCAGAGGTACTTCTAGGGACCTGTAAATTTTCAGTTCTTCCTAGGTGCTATGATAAGGGGCAAGGAGTTTCCTCTCCACCACCACAAAAAACTCCACCGCACCAGCGCTCCTCCTTGCCCCAGGACCGCCCCTCAGAACTGTGACCCAGATCCAAGCACTGGCAAAGCAAGAGATTCCTGCCTCAGCACTGGCAAAGAGATCCCTGCAATCTCCCTCTGATCAGCCACTTGATTCCTTCTCAGTCTGTGGGCCAGAAGCTCAGGAAAAAGCCGTGGCCCCGGGCCACGCTGAAGACTTGCGACTGAGACCTAGCTCCTCTCTCACTGCAGTCACAGACTTTTCCCACTGACCTTCTAAGTTGTCTGCAGCGTTTGTGGGTTGAGAAATCTGGAAACTGCCACAGCTGCCCTCGATTCAGTCCTCTGAAGCCTGCTCCAGGTTCGCTGCAGCCTGCGCGCCCACGCCAAACTGTGCTCCTCTCTTTGCCCTGCGTGATATACCTTTCTGATCAGGCATCTAGGTTGTCTTGGGCTGGAAATTTGTTTCACTCTGTCTTTTTGTGGGTTCTGCTGCTTTAGAACTTTTTTAGAGCCATTTTCTTAGGTATTTGGAGGGCTTTGGGAGAGAGCTCAAGCAAGTCACTGCTTTCCCTCCCTCAAATACTTTAAATGTTATGTAAAGCTGAGTCATTTATCATTACCATTATTGTTGTTGTTATTGTTCCCAGCATCAGCATCATTAGGCATTCTTGTTCAGGATCAGGTTGGACTAAATGACCCCTGTGGTTATTCCCACAATATGACCATATGATTATATGAAAATCTTACCAATGGAGAGAGAGAGAAACAGAGAGAGAGAGAGAGAAACAGAGAGAGAGAATCCATGTCAGTCTGGCTTCTTCCCAAGTTTAACACTAAACCTACTCTGTGATTCCATTGTTGTTCACATAAAAGCTGGATGAAAACACAAGCTCTACATATTCCAAGTTCAAATTCCACTATTGCTAAGAATTGTGCCACCAAGTACCAGATAAACATGCACCAAATTAGGCCACAAACTTCAATATCTGTGAAATTCCTAAATCCTACAACTGTTCTTAAATAAGTCCTCTATTTACAAAAACTTAAATAGTCAAATACTTAAATATTCATTTCCTTAAGAACATCAGCTGAAAAAAGACAGAAAAGTCACATTGAAGGTGAAGCAAGTATCTTTCTATGACTCAGCCATCATCAAGCCCTTGTCCCCTGACACAGTACTAGAAAAAACAAATTTGGAGATGTTTTGTAGTTTCAATTTTTTTCAGTAGTTTAATATTTTTATAACAATACATTTTTAAAAACCCTTTCCTTGATTGTGCCTGTGTGCTGTCTTTTATTCTGAGAATTTCATTTGGCCAGGATAAATACAGAAGAAAATCTGGACCAAAGTATGATCCAACCATTAAGGAGGAAAAAAAGGAATGCAGAATTAAAGGGATTTGTTTTTCCATGTCTCGTATTCATTATCAGATCCATCTGCACATTTCAATGGTGACAATGCCATGATGCCTTGAATAGAATGTTATAAAAATGTATAGGAGGAAACAGCTTTGGACAAAGTGAAAATTATGCAAAAATTTTAAGTCTCATGCTTAGTGGGATTTAAGAAGTTGGATAAAGAACCCATTTTCCATAAACTTTTGTTTGTTTTTTTTAATAGTATTTTTCCCAATTACATGTCAAGACAATTTTTAGTATTCATTTTTACAAGATTTTGAGTTCCAAATCCCCCCCCCTCCATCCCCTCTCCTCTTTTTAAAATGGTAGGCAATTTGAAATAGGTTTTACATATGCTATCATATAAAATATATTTCCATATTAGTCACAGTTGAGAAAGAAGAAACAAATCAAAAGAAAAAAATATAAAAAAGGACTAAACTAAGTGAAAAAAAGTATGCTTTTATCTGCATTCAGAGTTCATCAGTTCTTTATCTAGATGTGGGTAGCATTTTCCATCGTGAATCCTTTGTACTTGTCTTGGATCATTGTGTTGCTAAGAATAGCTGAGTCATTCATAGTTGATCATCACACAATGCTGCTGATACTATGTACAATGTTTTCCTGGTTCTGCTCATTTCACTTTGCATCAGTTCATACAAGTCCTTCCAAGCTTTTCTTAAATCTGCCCGTTAATCATTTCTTATTGCACAATAGTATTCCATTACATTCATATGCCACAGTTTGTTCAGCTATTCCCCAATTGGTGGGCATCCCCTGAATTTCAATATCTTGCCACCAAGAAAATGGATGCTATGAATATTTTTACACAGATAGGCATTTTCCCTTTATTATGATATCTTTGGAATCTAGATCTAGTAGTGGTATTACTGGATCATAGGGTATGCACAGTTTGATTGCCCTTTGGACATAGTTCCAAATTGCTCTCCAGAATGGTTGAGTCAATTCACAATTCTACCAACAATTCATTAGTGTTCCAATTTTCCCACATCCTCTCCAACATCCAACATTTTCCTTTTTTTTCATATTAGCTAATCTGATAGATATGAGGTGGTACTTCAGAGTTGTTTTAACTTGCATTTCTCTAAACAAAAGTGATTTAGAGCATTTCTTTACATGCCTATAGACAGCTCTGATTTCTTCATCTGAAAACTGTCTGTTCATATCCTTTGACCACTTATCAACTGGGGAATGGATTGTATTCTTACAAATTTGATCCAGTTCTCTATATATTTGAGAAATAAGACTTTTATCAGAGACACTTGCTGTAAAGATTATTTCCCAGATTTCTGCTTTCCTTCTAATTTTGGTTGCATTGGTTTTGTTGTGCAAAAGCTTTTTTAATCTAAGCAAAATTATCTATTTTATATTTTGTAATGCTCTCTATCTCTTGTTTGGTCATGAACCTGTAACTCATTTAACTTTTCCTTTAAGAATTTGGATGCTATGCCACTTGGTGCATATATGTTTAGTACTGATATTACTTCATTCTCTATGGTACCTTTTAGCAAGATGATGTTTCCTTCCTTATCTCTTTTGGTTAGGTCTATTTTTTGCTTTTGCTTTGTCTGAGAACAGGATTGCTACCATTGCTTTTTTTTTTTTACTTCAGTTGAATACATTCTCTTATAGCCCCTTATATTTATTCTGTGTGTTTCTCTGTGCTTCAAGTGTTTGTTTGTTTTGTTGTTTACAAAAACAACATATTGTAGAATTCTAGTTTTTGCTCCACCCTGCTATCTGCTTCCATTTTATGGGAGAGTTCATCCCATTCACATTCACACTTAGGATTATGATGTGTGTATTTCCTTTCATCCTATTTTTTCTCCTGTTTGTCCTTTCTCTCCTTTCACCTTTTCCCTTCTCACCAGTGTTTTGTTTCTATCTACCATCTCCCCCTGTCTGCCCTCCCTTTGGCACCCCCATTTTACTTAATCTCCTCCCCTCCTACTTTCCTATTGGGTGAGAATGATTTCTATATTCAACTGATTATGTATATTATACCCTCTTTGAGCCAATACTGATGATAGTAAGGTTCAAGTGATACCCATCACTCACTCTGTCATCTTCCCCGCCACTTAAGAGGTTTTTCTATACCTCTTCATGTGGAATAATTTACCCCATTCTACCTCTCCCTGACTTCTGTACCAAGCGTACTCCTCTTTCTCATCCCTTAATTATTTTTATGTCATTCCCTCAGATTCACCTTATACCCATACTTTCTGTCCATGTATATTCCTTCTAGCTGTACTATTAGGGGTGCAATTTTTAAGAATTACAAATATCATCTTCCCATGTAGGGATGTAAATAGTTCAGATCCATTGAATCTCAAATGATTTCTTTTCCCTTTTTCCCTTTTTAGGCTTCTCTTGGGCCTTGATATTGGAGATCAATTTTTTTGGTTCTATTCTTGTCTTCTTGTGAAAGCTTGAAATCCTTCTATTTCATTGAATAACCTTTTTACCTTTAAAATATTATGATCAATTTCACCAAGTAGGTGATTTTTGGCTGTAGTCCTAGATCCTTTGCCTTGTAGAATATCATTTTCCATGACTTCCAATCCTTTAATGTTGCAGCTTCTAAGTCTTGTGTAATCCTGATTGTGGCTCCCCAGTATTTGAATTATTTCTTTCTGGCCACTGGTAGTGTTTTCTCTTTCACCTGATAGTTCTGTGATTTGACTATAATGTTCCTTGGAGTTTTTATTTTGGGATCACTTTCCTGAGGTGATCAGTGGATTCTTTCAATGCCTATTTTGCCCTCTGGTTCCCGGATATCAGAGCAGTTTTCTTTGATAATTTCTTGAAAAATGCTGTCCAGGCCCTCCTTTTGATTATGGCTTTCAAGTAGTCCAATGATTCTGACATTGTCTCACCTGGATCTATTTTCCAGGTTAGTTGTTTTTCCCATGAAGTATTTGATAATTTTTTTTTCTATTTTGTTTCAATCTTTTGAATTTGTTTGATTCTTGATGTCTCATAGTCCTTAGTTTCCGTTTGTCCAATTCTAACTTTTAAGCAGCTGTTTTCCTTGGTTAGCTTTTTTACTTTTCCATTTGGTCAATTACACTTTTTAAGGAGTTATTTTCTTAGTGGATTCTTTTATCTCCTTTCTCATTTGGGCAATTCTACTTTTTAAGCAGTTGTTTTCTTTTTCCAAGCTGTTGACTCTTTTTTCATAATTCTCTTGTATCACTCATTTCTTTTCCCAATTTTTCTTCTACCTCTCTTACATGGTTTTTAAGCTCTTTTTTTGAGCTCTTTCATGAATTGTTCCTGGGCTTAAGATCACTTCCTATTTTTCTCTGAGGTTTTGTCCATAGGTGTTTTTGACATTGCTGTACTCTTCTGAGTTTGTGTCTCCATCTTCCCTGTCACCATAATAACTCTCTATGGTCAGATTCTTTTTTTTTCCTTGTGTTTTTTTTTTCTTACCTTTTTTGGCCTTTTTCCTTTCTTTTAAATTTGAGTTCTGCTCCTGGGGTGGAAGGAACACTGTCTCAGGCTTCTTGTGCCAGGGGTGTCAGGCCGAGGTTGTTTATCTGGTGCTGCATTAATATTGCCCTGAGGCCCATAGGAGACCCTTGTGTCTGGTGCTACCCTGAGAGAGTGGGGTGGGGGGGTCGCTAGAACTGCTGGAGGCCATAGGGGTCTGGCATCTCACCTGGTGCTGAGCCAGTGTCCTAGTGCTGGTGCCTGGAATGTGCTGAGGCTGGTGGGGTGTTTCTGTGTTTCCCCAGAGCTATACTGAAGCAACTGGATGTCTGGACACTGCAGATTGCCTATTTGCCTGGGGCTACACTGAAGCACATGGTTCTCAGAGCTGGAGTCTGCCTGTTCCCTTGGTTATGCTGAGACATGTGGGGCGGGGCAGAGGTGTCCTGGTGTTGGTGTTTGCCTGCTTCATCACACTGGGGCTCAGGATATCCCATTGGTTTGCTGAAGTGGGGCTTATTGTCCTGCACTGTGTTCCTCTTTTACCCTAGTAAGACAGATCTTTCTTGCTAAACTTCCAACATCCTTGGGCTAAAAGATTGTTTCACCCTGTCTTTTTTGCTGATTCTGCTGTTTCAGGATTTGTTTTGGGGTGTTATTTTATGGTTGTTTGGAGGTGAATATGGAAGAGTTATCATGATTTAATGCTTACTCTGCCATCTTGGCTCCCATACAGAATCTTTTTGTTTGTTTTAAATCTACCATTGTTTTCCTTCCAGAATTGAAAGTAGAAATGCTGAAATACTGGAAGAGAGAGAGAGAAAGAAAGAGGGAGGGAAGGAAATAGAGGGAGAGAGAGACTGTTCTTAGATATTTCTGGCAAGCTGGAAGCTGGAAGCTGGAAATGTGAAAATCAGACAAGAGGACGTTTTCTTACATGTTTTTCAGACCAATCATGCAAATTCCAAATGTTGAAAAAATGTAGGTGTGCATACCAACTTTTAGGAAGCCAAAGGAAACCTGCAATGTTTGGATCCCTTGTCTAGCAGGTCTAAATTTTTTCCTTATTTCCTGATTGTTTTTCATGTGAAAAAAACAAACAAGAGAATCTTATAAGAAATTACAAATTTCCTCTCAGAGGGACAAAGAACACCCTTATTCACCAGAACCAGAGCAGAGGGAACTTCAGAAACAACACAGCCATGTGAAAAGGACTTTCAGGAACTTTGTGAACAAGATAATTTATGTTTTCAAGTGAATTTGCATATCACATGGTTCAAATAGCATAATTCAGTTCAAATCTTCCAATGGACCTATTACCTCATTGATGAGAACGTTCCCTACAACAGTGCAGTCCTCAGCCCATCCAGTGCTGCACGTTCTTATGGCATTTCCAAAGGTTTTTAGACCAGCAAAAAGGTCATCCAAAAATCACCTGTAAGACAACCATCATTGCCAAGAAGTGAGAAAGCATGGCAGTGGCCCAGTGACTTATTCTCAGTTGCTAGCTTAAGGGATGTAGATATTACAGGTGTTTCCAGTGAATTTTTCTAGGTAATAATACTAATAATAGCTGACATTTCTGAAGTCCTCTAGAGACATCATCTCATTTGGTCCTCAAACACTCTATAAGGTAGTTATTATAATTGTGATAATTTCCATTTTACAGATGATGTCAGGAAGACTTGAGTTCAAATGCAGCCTCAGACACATATTAACTCTGTGACCCAAGGCAAACCACTTAATCTCAGTTTGTCTCAATTTCCTCAACTGTAAAATGAGAGTAACGGCACTTACCTTGTGGGATTGTTGTGAAGATTGAATGAGATATCGCTAAAATGTTTTTCACAGTACCTGGCATATAATAGGAACTATATAAATGCTTATTTCCTCCCCCAACCCTTTTCACTCTGCTAGAGACTGGCACCAGAGTCTGAAGAAATGCTTACTGGCTGACTGATTGGCTCAGGTGCTAACAAGAATCTTGTACTAACACTTTTTTTTTTATATTCTCTCTCCCAAATAGATTGTGAGCTCCTTGAGGGCAGCAATTGACTCACTTTTTCTCTTTATATCCTGAGCACTTAACACAATAGTTTTCATATATTAGGCACTTAATAAATTATTTTTTTCATTCATTCCTTTTAGCTCTATAGTTCCCCCTATTCTTCAGTCAATTTAAAAAAACACACTAATGATAATAACGCTAAAAAATCTATACATATATGGCATTAATGTTTAAAAAGTTATATCTATGCATCCACATGTGTGTGGACATACATAAACATTGGTATGTATCTGTGCATGTGTGTTTGTGTGATTTCATTTGAACCTCACATTATCCCTGTGAATTGAATATTATCTCTATGTTATAGATGAGCAAACTGAGTCTCAGAGAGGTTGATTGAATTGTCCATAGTCACAAGGCTAATATTACAAGGGTAAGAGATTCAAACCTGGGTCCTTCTGACTCTAAAGTCAACACATTCTCCAAATCAAAATATTACATAGAAAAATTGCAAAGTTACTCTCTATGCTCAATTTTTCCTTCCTATCTCTACCTGTCTTAAATGTCATTCTTGAGAAACCCTTACAGGGCTTTAAAAAACCATCCATTAATTTATCTTTTTAAAATTTTTGTCTTTGGAAAGTTTGGCTCTTTGGAGAAAACTCAATCCTAGCCTCAGGCCCCCCTACATGATCCCTAGAGAAGAAAAGTAATCAATGCAGAGTAGTTCAAGCCAATGAGAGGTCACAGTTCTCCAGGGCCATGTTGGAGAAGAGCTGGGAATGTGTGGGATCATTGTAAAAGCCATGTGGCAGGGTCCTGTTTCCAAACCCAGCTGGGAAAATCTCCTTAACCAAACACCCAGCATACTTACAGCGCAAGAGGCATCCATGCTCAGTCAGATGTCAGGACCAGAGCCAATTCCCTATCCTGTGAATTTCCATAGAATGATAGAACATGAGTTAGAATTACATGATGACATGAAATGAGAATTGCTCGGTAAGAAATAAGGCTCATCAGAATCCCCGCTCGGAGAAAAGGGTTCTAGTTTATTGTTAGGAGTTGTCTTTGAGCCCATTTGTGAAGCCAATTAAATACAGGGAAGCACACCAGCAAGACGATCTCTCTGCTGACAAGGACCTAGAGATGCTATCAGACTGTCTCCCTGGACTCTGGGTGGTTTGGGCCTTAAGCATGCCAGAAAAGTAACAGAATAACTTTATACAAGTCCTAGAGAAGTATGATCCGTTATCATTCTTTTTGAGTGTTCCAACAACTAGCAATTTTTGTACTTAGGAAATTCTTTGAAAAACCCTTTTTGGAATAGAGAGACAGTGTGGTGCAATGTGTAGAGAACTAATCAGAGTCAAGAAGAGCTATGTTTACATCCCGCTTTAGATATTTACTAGCTGTTTGACCTAGGGCAAGTTAATTAACCTCTCTGAGCCCCTGTTTCCTCATCAGTAAAATAAGGATAATACAAGCACCTCTTCAAGAGTTGTTGTGGTGGTTAAGTGATAAAATATTGGTGAAGGGCTTTGGATATCAGCAAAAGCATAGAGGAATGAAAGGCACTATCACTATGGTAGTTTAGGCATAAGACCTCTTTTTCTCTCTGAAAAAGAGGGTCTCTTTGTCATGCACACAATTATTTCTGCCAGCTTTTAAAAATGGGTGCAACTATGAATCTTTCCTCTGACTCCATGTTTCCAAACCTTCTGTCTCTCACTTTGCATCTGTTCAGTCATTGGTATGGCTGTCCTTTGCATCCTCTCCAATTTCACTCCATCCTGCTCCATTTGTGGCCCCCAAAGGGGGCACAAGCCTTGGATGATAGGCTGACCCTCCCTACTCACCACATCTGGGTCCTTCCTACTATGCTCAATTGCAAGTATTCAGAGTCATTCTTGCTATTTCAATGGCTGGACTATATTTCTGATTCCTATTTAAATTATGATGGACTACAACACTCGGAATGTTTCTTCCACATTCACCCAAAGACATTCCTCCCCTGTCTTGGATTTCTGGAAATTATTTTCCTGCCCAATTGAATTACCCTTCACTTGTCCCTATTATACTCAACCTATTTACATCCTACCACTTCCCTGACTTGTCAAAAGTATTTTGGATCTCTGTCCTTCTCCACCCACCCGTGGAGGTGTCATCATCACCAATGGATGTTTCAATCCATCATCTAAGTCATGAACGGTAATGTTCTAATGTGAGTTGGGGTTCTGAAGAACTTGACTAAATAGGCATCCCAATGTTGACACAGAACTAGATGAAAGGCAAATCCAGACAAATGGCTGACATGGGCCCTAGAATTTGGGAGAGCATAATCCAAAGAATTTAGAGCAGGAATAAGAAAGAGCTCATGGCCAAAACTTCTACCAAAGCAGTCAGCCCAAGAAGGAAGGTGTACTTTCAAGAAGGAAATGTCGACGACAAGTAGAACAGACTCCAATGAAGAATAAAGGCTACCATTGTCTAAATCACCATAGACTAACTCCAATGTTTAAAAGAGGCATATACAAGAAAATGAAGGTGGAAGCTAGGACAGGTAACTGAGAATGAAAAGAAAGGGAGGGGCAGGATGGTAACAATTGTGGGAAAGAAGGCTGAGCTACTAATTTTTTTTGTGTGTGTGTGTGTGCTGGTTCTGTTTTATCTCCCAAAGGAAATTGTTGGGTTTACTAGGATAAAAAGTAACAGAGTTGAAATCCAAGGTGAGCAATGGTAAGGATGTGTTTTTATAGCCTCAACAATTCAAGTCAACAGGCTTGAATAAACTACATTGCAGGATATTTACTGAAAGGGCTGGTAAGTGTGATTGCTGAGCTGCAGTCAACAATCTTGGAAAACTGTTGACCAGTAGAGATGCTGCAGAACTAGAGACAAATGTATTGTCCTGATGGATTGTGAGAAAAGTGAGAAGAGTGGATTCTTCAAAGTCTAGGTTACTGAGCTTTATTTGAACTGCTGGAAATATTAAAGAATACATTATTAAGGGGATGATGTAGCAATATTTAGAAAAAGTAGTTGTGGTCAATAATAGCAAGGGTTCATTAAGAATAAGTCATTTCAGATTCCCTTCATTTTCTTTTTAAATAGAGTAACTGGATAAGGAAAAAAAGTATACCTGGAATTTAGCAAGTCATGTGACAATATTTCTCATGACATCTTTGTGAACTAGATGAGGAGATTTAGGCATGATGGTAATATAGATTAAATGGCTGGACATATACAGCATCAGTGATTCAATGTCAGCCTGGAATGAGATTCCTAGGGAGGCCACCATGTCTCTGTCTTTTTCCCTGTGCTATTGAACATATTTATCATTGATCAGATGAAAGCATATATAACATGCTTATAAAATTTTCAGGTGGCCTGAAATTGTAAGGGCAAGTCAAGCTCAAAAATGTTCTCAACGCGTTAGTATTATGAGCTAAGCAGACAGAAAAGGAATTGAATAGAAATGAATGTAAAGTTTTATATGTGAGTTCAAAACATCAACTTCACAAAATAGATAGGAGTTGTCTATAATGCAACTTGATATAAAAAATCAACAACCTGGGAGTTTAGAGGACTGCAAGCTCAAAATAACCCAGAAATATGTCACAGCAAGCATAAAACATATGATCTTGGATTTTATTAATAATGCCATAGAGTTTAGATGAAGGGAGACAATGTTTCTACTGTACCTTAGCCAGAAAACATCTACAATTTTATGTTCAGTTCTGGGTAATGTCACATCTCAGGAAGAACACTGGTAAACTAGCATATGCCCAGATAAAGACAACAAGGATGATAAGAGAATAGAAAACCATGCCAGTCACACAGCTATTAGAACAACTGAATATGGTTAACCTCCAAGAGAGCCAACTTAGAGGAGACATAATCATTTCTTTCTAGTATCACAAGGGTTGCCAAATGAAAGAGGAATTAGATTTATTCTGTTTGGCCATGGGCTTGGGGTTGGGTGAAGGAGAACCAGGACCAAATGACTGGAAGTCAAAACAAGGAAGATTTCTGCTCAACAAAAGAAAAAAAAGAATCCTTAGTTAGAATGTCCTCATGTCAAAAGGACTGCCTCAGGAGTCAGAAGGAGCCCCTTCTGGGGTGGCCTTCAAATGGCAGATGGATGACCACCTGTTGTGAATACTTTAACATGAATTCCTGCTCAGTTTCTCGCTGGACTGAATGGACTTGGAGATTTTTTTCCAACTCTGAAGTTCTATGTTCTGCTAATAATCACATATCTCTATTGGCAAACAGACTGAAAGAGCAGAAATCCTATTGCCTCAGGTTCATAGTGAAGATCTAACTTTGGAACAAAGAAAAATCTGAAGATCTTCTACATTTAATAATACTCCTTTCTCCTCACTATCTCATTGTTTTCATTGTACGGTATTGTTGTATTACATTGTATTTTTCCTGGAGTGGTGATTTTATCAGCAGAGAGAACCCATGGTAAGGAAGTATATCCATTAATACAAAGAGACATCTATCCTGTACTTCATTCCTTAGAAAGTTGAGTCTTTCATTGCATTTCTTTGATTCTCCATCTTTTTTTTACCCAACCTAAAATTTTGCACAGGGAAAAGAAAACTAGTAAAAAGTCAACATGACAAGTAAAACACTCATTAAGCAGCATAAGCAAATAGGATGAGCATGACATAGAATCAATTAACTTATTGCTCTCTTTAACATCTATGTTCTAATTCCCCAACTGGAGGTCCAGCAGTCTTGAGGACGTCTATGAGATGATAGTTTATTTTTCACGTGGAATTATTTCCTGACATCTACTCCATTGAAGGCTGGTAGATACTTTTGTCTTCCATTGTTTTTTGGTTTTTTTTAAAGAGAGAAATGAAGTCCTGTTCTTTATCATACTATGATGAAAAATCCAATGGCATATTTTCCAATGTACTTTTTTTTTTATTTCTATGAAGTAAAACCAACCTAAACCTATAGGATTCATGGGATCATAGAAAAATATTGAAATATGCTTTAATTGTTTTGGGCTGTCTTCATTTACTTGATGTATATGTTTTATCCAATGAGATATGAATTTATGCAGGAATCAAAGCAAAATGAAGCAGGTTCATCCCAGAAGAAAAGCTTAGTTTGACAGGCACTGGGTTAGTGTGCTTCAGACTAGAAAAGAAGGATTTTTCTAACTGCTTAACAATTGGCATGAGGTTTTCACATATTCTTAGGAAATAACAGAAAATCCATTATTTTAAAAGGATCATTTATTAAACTTTTTTTTTTTACAAATTACAATCATGTTTTCTGTTAAGGCTTTGGTGTTCTATATGTACACATATATATGAAACAACAATGTGTAGGTTTATTAAGATGAACTTAAGCTGGAGACAGTTTCTGAACTACCAACTACCAATTTTGCTTTACAATGTATCTCTTGCTATTCAATGCCATATGAAAAAAACAACAACAAAAACAAAAACCTTCCTTCTGGTGAAATGACTTATTCCCATTGTAGAAGCAATACTTGATATTTTCTAATATTTTATAGAGATGACTTTGGGCAATAGTTGGCATACAAACTTCTGAAAGATGACTAATTTTTATGATCCTAAAAAAAAACACATTTTTCAAGCTATAAGATAGGAAGAGTTGAAGAGCTAGGTAAGGTCTATAATACCCTATTAGCAGCAGTCGATAGTAAATGCAACAGAAGATTTGTTTTGTCTGTGGTACAAAGAAGGGTGTGTTCCATCCGTCTCTTCTATTCCATCTTCCTCTACTGGAAGGAACACAAGTTAGCATGTATGCTTTGTCTTTGAAACGAGAAAACAGAAGGGAGACAAGATGAAGATTGTCATTAGGAAATGTCTATTGCCATAAGCTAATATGAATGCTTTGCAAAAGTTAGTGAAGACAGGAAAATGCCATAAGGTAAATATATACAGAGTTAAAATACATTTCTTATCCAATAAACAGTGATTTGGGGCCCTGGGACTGTTCAAGATAAAATGTCTCCTATTTTGCTCTCCATAGCAATTTATTTTTCAGTGCAAGCTAAGCAAACAAAGACCTGCCCATTGTCCAAGGCATGGCCAACGAGTGCGGAATGTTCCAAGCAAGTCCATCTTCAGCATCATCACCATGGAGGCCCCTCGGAGAAGTGGCACTTAGCCCTCTACAGCTCAAGAGGGACAAGCAGGAGAAGGCTGGCTGTCAGAAAGCCAATGCTCACTGCCACTGTCTTCTCCCTCTGTAAACCACGTCTGGGTAAGTAAGGCTCGCCATGCTAGCGTTTCTTTCCTGAGAACGGCGCTCGCTCGGCGCATCCCGCGCTCGGTATCATAAGTGAGCGTGCTCGGAGCTGTGGTCGCTATCATGGCTGTCATCGTTGGCTAACGAGTCCCCTGTGTGCTGGAGGCCAGTGGCCCCAATGCCAGAGAGCTCTGAAGGCAGCAGGGTCCCCTTTTTCACATTCACCAGTTCCTTTTCTCGGGCAGCTGCCCCTTGCTGGCCTCCTTTTACCCGCTTCCATTTCATCCTCCTGTTTTGGAACCAGACTTTCACCTTGAAAAGCAAACAGAAGAAAAAGAGAGTGGGGAGAAAGGAAAAAAAAAGTTAAGTCCAAAATTTACATTCTGATGTCAAAGGGGGGGTGATGTTGTATATACCACTATAAATTTAAAATAAATACAACACATGAAAATTTAAGATATTTCCATTACACACACACACACACACACACACACACACACCTAGAAGACAGAAAGCTTAGGTACCTCTTATTAGCTATGTCTGTGGGAGAAGGAGGAATGAATTCATCCCCAAACAACGTTCATCGAATGTGAATTCATTCATGGAATGGGAACTCATGAATTTTGTAAGCAAAAGATAAAATATATCATTTCAATTCCATCATATCAAAAAGCTTTTTCATGAGCAAAAGTAATTAAGCTAGAATAAGAAAAGAAGTGATTGACTGGGGCCGGGGTAGGGGTGGGGTGGCAGTGGGTGGGGGGCTTTCCATCAAATATCTCTGGAAATATATCTGATACTTAGGATACAGAGACAACTAACCAGAATGTACAAGACCAAAATTTATTCTCTAATAGATATGTGGTCAAAGGATATAAACAGTTCACCAAAAAACTGTGAACTGTTAACAGCCACATGAAAGAATGTTCTACCTTACATCCTGCAAATTGACAAACATTTCAAGAGATGGGAATAGTCAATGCTGGGGACGTGCTGGAGAGAAGCAGAGACACTAGAGTACTGCAGGTGCAGCTGTGAAATCATGCAAACATTCTGGAAATCAATTTGGAATTATGTGGAGAAAATGACTAAAAATGTCCATCTCCTCTGACACAGAGATTCCACTGCTAGGCATATGCTCTTGGAAGTCAATGACAAAAAGAAGGGCCCCATGTGCACCAATGATATTTATAGAAACATATTTTATATTATCAAAGAACTGGAAGCAAAGTCAACATCCATTTATGGGGAAATGGCTAAGTTGTGCTGCATGAATTCAATGGAATGCACCCAGATGGCCCAAGGATGAATCTAAGCATCACAGAGGTGAATGAGATGATGTCTAGAAAATACTGGAAAGTGAAGCAAGCAGAATCAGAAAAAAAATGGTATCTGTGATGACTACTGCAAGGGATAGAGAAAAATAAAAATAAAATAGCAAAAACTGAAAAATGAAAATTCATAATGACCTAGGGAAGCCTCAAAGAAGAGGCAAGAGAAAGGACTTCCTCCTGTTTCTTTGGGAAAGGGGGAGGGAGTAACTTGCCTACAACACAGCATATAATGGGAGACTTTTTCATTCTAATTTTTCAGAGCTGCAGGAATTCTCCTCCCCTGCTTTTTTATCTTTTTTCATCAAGGATGGCTATCTGGGAGAGGGAGGGAGAAGAAAAACAATGGATAGTGAAAGTGTTATAAAATATCAATAAATGTTTATGTAAAAAAAATAGAAAGAAAGAAAGAAATGTTGCATCGTGCTCCAATTCTTTAGACCAACCTAAATGCTTTGAGGCTCATGAGGGGATGCCTGGAGAGGCAAGATTCAATGTGTGCAAGGAGGATTGCTGTGTTTTGTTGGATCTGGCATGGGATCCCGATTGTCATTTTAGAGTCCTGCCCAGTGGTTGTAGCCTTTTTGTTCTAGGGCTTCCTCAAATAGCCACTTATTAAATGGGGTACATTGATGTTATAAGTGAATAGTCACAAAACCCACACAACCTCTGCTAAAACAGAGCAGCTTGTATATAACAGACACGGTGCCAAGCACTGGAAACCCAACTACTTCCTTAAACCACATAGAAAAGGAAAAGGAGAACCCATAGAGAGCCCATATAACTGCCTATCCAAATCTTACTGGTCCTCCCAGAACCAACTCATGTCCTACATCCTTCACTACAATTCTACCTATTAATGTTAGTGCCCAGAGAAATCAAGGAAAACCTACCATGGAATCTACCTTGTAATTAATGATATGAAAATAATACAAGAAGTTGTTATTCTACTAAGTTGGAGGCAGACCATACAATAATGACTAGCATTTAATCGGTGATTTAAGGTTTGCAAAGCTTTTTACAAATATTATCTCATTTTATTCTCACAATAATCCTCAGGTGGTGCAATTATTATCACCATTTTATGGATAAGGCAGGCAGAGGTTAAGTGACTTTTCCAGGGTTAACAAATATTTCAGACAGGATTTGAACTTGGGTCTTTCTGATCCAGGTACAACCATCTATCTACTGAGCCCTAGCTTCCTTTTTTATCTCATTATTTCTGACTAATTAAGTGCTTCATTCCTAATTGGTAATTAGTTGTTTCTAAATGTTTTTGCTTCTTAAATTTTCACAACGTATAATCTCCGTGGCCTTAGGATAAAGCCCTGGTCCCCCTCCTAGTTACAGCTTTCTCTATTCACCTTCATTAGGCACTGCTCCTGATTGTGACCTCCTCCAGAGCTATCTTGTATATGTTGTACCATTAGCTAACTCCATGTACCTATCTCCTCAGCCAGACTATAGACTGCCTGAGGGCAGGAATAATTTCTTATAATGTTCTGTATTCTCTACAAGGCTTATAACAGTGCTGCGATTCATACTGCGGATTCAAAGAGAGGCAAACGACAGTCCCTGCCCTCACGGAACTTGCAATCTAACTGGGGGGACTACTTGCAAACAAACACAAGATACACACAGGGCGAATCAGGGAATCAGTAGAGGTAAGGTGCCATGACGAAGGGAGACTCAGAACGGATTCTTGGGAAAGTGAGACTTTAGCCAAAACTTAAAGGTAGTCCAGGAAGCCAGGAGAGAGAGATGAGGAGGGAGAGAATGGCAGCCATGGGGGACAGCCAGAGAAAACACACAGCATCTGTGGGAGGAACAGTCAGGAGGCCAGTGTATCTGGATCCTAGAATACATGGAGGATGCTAACTCGGGATTACATCAGGGTGAGGTTTGTAATACCGTACAGAAGTCATGGGCTGAGGCAGCATCTCGTACTGGAAAACAGCATGGCAGAGGCCTGGGTCCTCCTGCACTCTGGCTGTGCTCCTGCTAAGCCCAGGAAGGTCTCTGAGGGAAAACAACATTTTGCTAAGAGGATAATAGCAAGTTTAGTTTCGTTCTCATTTTGTAACTGGTGAGCCAGTAGAATGTCCTGGGCCCCTGGGATCCTTGGATTATATATTTAGATCCGCAAGGGACCTTAGGAGTTATCTAATCCAACCCCCTTATTTACAGATGAGAAAACTAAGACCTAGACAGATGAACTATCTTACCCACAGTCACAAAGAGGAAAGAGAGGAACAAGAATTCAAACTCAGATCCTGGGACACCAAGTTCAACCAAATTCCCTCTTTGGGGTGCTGTTGACTAAGGTCTACAGAATGTAACGACAGGCCTGGAATCCAGTCCTTCTTCCTGATTCCAAGCTGGTTGTCTGGCCACCATATCACATCTCCTGCCAGTAGTGCCCACCTATATCAGAGAAAGGAGTTTTCATGCCAGGACTTCCCTACCTCAATACAGTTACAGCCCCAAAACAAAACAAAGCCAAATGAAAATGCATTTTAATTTCAAATTTGTGCAGCCACTCCCTGGGTTGTGAGCATGAAAGTTTCCCCACTAGCATGTCAAACTTGTGCATGTGCACTTGGGTCATACCAACTGGGAATTCCACAAAGCGAACAGGCTAAGCAGTATTTTAAGCCCTCCCATCAGTAAACACTAAACAGGCCCAGAGGATGAGTAGTCTGCATTGTCACATGCTTGACTTCAAGCCAGAAAAATCTCCTCAGCCCTGCCCCACCTCATGCACCACAGCCCCTTCCTTGGGGTTACCTTCTGATGCCCTGGTTCATCAGATCACAACACCAAATAACGAACAGACCTTGCCCAGATTCTAACCATACTTCTAATAATGCCAGCACAACAAAACAACTTTTCACTCCACTCAAAAAGGTACAGCAAAACCCCTCGGAAGGAAGCATTTAACCTGGGTTTGTATCATGCACTGAGGCTTAAAAGAAATGCAGGATCTGTATAAAAAGAGAGAGAGAAACTAAGCTCTGAGCTTCCTGCATCCTTAATCTATCACTCAGATAATGGGAAAACTAGATCCAATTTAATTATGTTCTTCAAATGGCGTTTAATGTTGTCTTGGCTTACTTTTTTTTGCTGGAAAAGGGTTTCACTCTTGGCTCTACTTCAGTCTTTCCATGGAAACTTAAGCAAATGTTCCTGTTTCTCAGTGTCCAGTTCCACATTTGTAAGAGAGAGACATCTGGGTTTCCCAGAATCCTCAAGGGGGCATTTTCTACACAGAAACCCCAGAGGGGATGAACACACAAAACCCCGTCCTCACCAACACTCAGGTCGAAAAGCAAATCCTTTCAATTAAGTCAGTGGGATCTTGGCAGGAATGTGTGAGGACTGGACTAGCCAAGCCACAATTTATATTTTTCATTTTTAAAATCTACACTCATTTCCTTTTTTCCCCATATGTGGATTATATCCGTCTGCAAAATAGCCCATCCCATGTTAAAGAAGTAGCTGAGTACAGTGGTGATTTCACAAAAACTATCCCTTCTCATGTGTCGTACTTCCTGGAGGATGGTTTGTCCATTTTCATTAACAGCTTAACGAACTCAAGAAAAAGGCTCTCTCTCTGCCCACAGCTGGTATCCAAAAATACGAGGCTGAAACCCACTGGATGTTTATCTAGTGACTCTAACATGAGAAAGGCCTTTCGAGAAGGATTTCCTCCAGGGATCAGATACAAATATCTGAAAAATGAACTTGCTTTGGAATTTGTAAAGAGTGAATAATGGGGAAGGAAAAAAAGAGGTGTGGAAATTTGAGCCGGGCATGTGCGAGAAACAGGGAGGAAATGGGAAGACTTGTGAATTCCAACTTCATTTCAATTAATGGCTTGTATTGTCCTTTCTGAATTGGATCAGGAAGGCACAGATTTGAGAACCTTTGTTAAAACACGGTGGTAAGAAAGGAGAAAATTTGGAACCCAAAGTTTTAAAAACAAGTGTTCAAAAATTATTTTCACATGCAACTGGGAAATAAGACCTACAGGCAATGGGGTATAGAGATCTATCCTGCCCTACAGGAAAATTGAAGGGGAAGGGGTAAGAGAAGTGGGGGGAGATAGAATGGAGGGCAGATTAGGGGAAGGGGTATTCAGAATGCATGCCGTCTTGGGGTGGTAGAAGGGATGAGATGGAGAACTCAAGATCTTATGGAAGTGAATGTTGAAAACTCAAAATAAATAAATTGATTTTAAAAAATAAATAAAACATGATGGTAAATGGGAGGATGGAAGGGAGAGGGAGAGAACCAGGGAGTGGGAGCCCAGGGGGTTTTCTCTGGCCACCCCATAAATCTGCACAAAGAGCTATCCACAACAAATGATGATGATGTCACTCGTTGTGTTAGTATCAGATGACACCACAACACAGTTGTCAGCAAAGAAGACTGCTGCGTTCATCCAGGATCCTCATGGAATGGAAGGCTTTGGACAAAACAGATTTTAACCTTTTAGGTGACAGCAACATTTTTGTTTGAAACACCGTATTGGAAAGCTGCGTCCATGTCTGAATCAGCGGGCATGTATACTGAACGTTGTTGGGGAAAGAGCACTGAATTTATATGAATCAGGTGCAGGTTTGCCTCCTTAATGCTTGTGGCACTTTCGGGGAGTTGTTTTTCCTTCTCAGGGCCTCAGTTTTCCTCCCCTGTCAATTGGGAGTGTTCTATTAGCCACCCAGCAGGAGTCCTTTCAAGATAACTTCAGTGATTAATAATCCTTCCTTCTTGAAATTACTTGAAATTACTTTTTATTTCTTCACTTGTCTGTTGTTGTTTCTTGCCCACCCCTACCCCATTTCCTAATGTAGTACCCTATAAAGGGACAAGAAGAGAGAATAGGCATTTATTAAGTGCCTACTACATGCCAGGCATTATGCTAAGCACTTTACAAACATCATTTCCTATAAGCTTCTTAGGGAAGGAACTATTTCATTATTATTATTTTTTTTAAATCCTAAGTTCCTAGTATTAGACAACCACTTCATCATTTTTTCATTATATTTTAAGCCCAAGTTCCTAGGACTAGATAATTAACATATTTTGGTGTGTCAATGTCAACAATGAGCCTCAGTTTTCCTTATCTATAAAAAGAGGGAGTTGGGCCTGATGGTTTCTGAGGTCCTTATCTAGAGACCATACCTAGGACCCTAAGGGACCTGGAGTGGAATAGATCCTCTGCCAAGTTGGCTGATCTCCATTTTGAAAGCCTTCAAGAAAAGGCAGAGTGATTGGCTGAGTCACAGTCAAGCATGGGTGGAATAAGGTGGCCACCGAGGTCCGTTCATCATAGAGTCTGAACTCTGTGAAGCCATTCCTAGATGAGTCCTCAAGTCCCTTCCGGCTCTATTCTAGGAACCTAGAACATAGCTAGTTAATGATTTAGGGTGGCTACTTCTACCCACCCCCATTTGGATTTGCTGTCTCTCAGCCTCTACTTGTTGCCCTCCAACTTCCTGAAACACTCATGGAACTCATGGCTGGCCAGGGTAAGCCAGATAACCCAGCATCCCACCTAACCCCATCAGACTGAAGTCCCCTGAAGGCTGTTGAATTTTGTGTGTATATTCCCAGAATCTAGCACAATGGCTGGTACATAGTAGGACCTTAATAAATGTTTGTGGATTGATTGTGTAAAATGAAAACCTGCATGCTTGGTGCCACGGCTTCCTACTAGCCAGTTCCATTCAGTTCTGGAATATTTCCAGGGGTACAGATCTTCTCAAAGCTGGAGAAGAGGCTAAATCTCCATCTGGGAGAAGTGGGATATTTCTCTTTCTCAAGCTCTACCCTTGGGACAACTGCGAAAGGAAGATTTGGAAATGTTATTGGCATTTCAAAGTGTACAGACTGAAAATGTGGCCAATTCACATAAGTCAAAAAAAGACTTTCTTTTCAATCTCTTAGTGGCCAAAGCAAAAGCATGATTTTTAATTATCTTGTTGCTGTCCAGCAGCATCCCTAACTTTTGAATTATTCTCTCTGAATGGTAAACAGTGACAGAACATCTGTAACACAATGGAGTCACAATGTACTCACAGGCACAATGAAAATTTCTAGGACACAGAGCTCTCCTGGTTTTCCTCCCACCTATCTGACCATCCTTCAGCCTCTTCTTCTGGATCTTCATCTGGGTTCTGCCTGATGACTCTTCTTTTCACTTTCTACACTATTTCACCTGCCAATCTCAGCAGCCCCCACAGATTCAATTATCTCCTTTATGCAAATACTTTTAGACCAACCTATTCAACTCTAGCCTCTCTCTTGACCTCCAATCCTGCATCTCCAACTGCCTAGTGGACATCTCACACTGGATGTCCCACAGACAGTTAAAGCTCAATACACTGGAAACTGAACTCATTACCTTTCCCCCAAATCACCACCCTCTTTCTAACATCCCTTTCACTTTTGAAGGCACCACAATCTTCCCAGTCACTGAGGCTGAAAGTCTTGTCATCATATCCAACTCTCCAATCTCTCTCATTCCCCTACATACACTCTGTTGTTAACTTCCATTAATTCTACCTTTATGGCATCTGCCACATACTTCCCCTTTTCTCCTCTGATACTGACACTATCCTGGAACAAGCCCTCATCCCCTAACACCCAGACTGGTGCAATAGTCTTGCAATGGGTCTGCCGGCCTCAAGTGTCCCCTCTCTAGGCCACCCTCCAGTCAGCTCCACAGTGAGCAGCTTAAAACAAATGTTTGACCATGTTACTCACCTACTCAAAAGACACCAGTGGCTCCCTATCACCTCTAGGTTCAAATAGCAAATCTTTTGTTTGACCTTCAAAGCCCTTTACAATCTGAACCCTCTCTGTCTTTCCAGACTTTTCAATATTTTATAACCCTCCATGTTTTCTAGGATCCAGCATCCTTACTGTTCTTGAACAAGACAGTCTATATCCTGACCGAGTATTTTCATTGCTCTCCCAATGCCTACAATTTTCTCCCTTCTCATCCCCACATCCTAGCTGCCCTGGCTTCCTTCAGGTTTCAGGTCTTAGCGAAAATCCTACCTTCTACAAGAGGCCTCTCAGAAGAGGCCTAAGTGCTAGTGACTTCTTTCTGAGATGGCCTCCATTTACCCTATTTATGTACATAGTTGTTTACATGTCGTCTCCCCTATTAAAAGGTGAGCTCCTTGAGGACAGGCACTGTTGTTGCCTTTCTTTGTAACCCCAGTACTTAGCACAGTGCCTGGCACATAACAAGCATTTCATAAATGCTGACTGACTTGAAACATGAAAAATGGAGGCTAGAATCAGAAAACAAAAATGAGCTCCAACAGGAGCCCCAGAGACCTTCTGGAGGTCTCCATTTTACAGATGGTGAAACAGGGGTCCAGAGAGGGAAAGGGACTTTTCCAAAGTCCAACATGCAGTCAATAGTAGAAACCTCCTGGTGAGACCACTTTATTACTCTGCTTTCTGATATCAGACTAGGATTCCCAAGGATGGAGAGAATTATTTAGAACATCTGCTTATTGGCACAAATACCCTACTTCCGTTTCCTTAGCTAATGACTTATTTTGCTTTCACATGCCTCTGGTTGATGACTAGGCTATTGTTTAAATTAGTTAAGGGACATATGACCCTGTATTGAACATCTCTTTGGGAACCATGCTGCTGAGAGAAGCTTGTTGTGGGTGATTTCTCTATATGATTTATATTGGAAGCAGAAATTACATCATCCCCTTCATACGAATATTAAAGAAGAGGAAAATGTGATATAGTAAATAATCTCTGTATCATTAAAATGTATTGTGTTATATTAAGTCATTTAAAACACAATACCTGAATGAAATCTTAGTTGTACTACAGATGGCCCAAAATTTATCCCTGCCTTTTCACAGTCATCTCCCCTGTCTGGAATATACTCCTTCTCTTCCTTCAAGACACAACTTAAGCACCACCTACCACTACTATTACTAGTACTACTACTAATAAAAATGGAGATGATGATGATGATGATGGTGGTGGTGGTGGTGGTAGTAATGACAATGGCGATGGAGTTGATGATGATGACTAATAAAAATAGCTAGTATTTATATGGTGCCTACTATTTGCCAGTCAGTGTACCGAGCACTTTTTATAAAAGTATTATCTCATTTGATCCTCACAAGAACTCTAAGTAGTAGGTGTTATAATTATTCCCATTTTACATTAGAGTAATATGAGGCAAACAGAGATTAAGTGACTTGCCCAAGGTCACACAGGTAGTAAGTGAGAAAAGATTTGAACTCAGGTCTTCCTGACTCCAGGCCCACCAATCTATCTACTACACCACCTAGCTGCCTTTTCTACACAAAGTCTTTTCTGATCCCCTCAATTGCTAGTGCCTTCCCTTCTAAAGGACTTCATGATTTGGATTTATTTGATTAGATTTGTATTGGATTTCTTTTTATTTATTTTGGAAAATATTTCTAGATTATTCATCTGCTCAGGGCAAAAGTAAAGTATTTGAAGGCTTGTATTTGTTAGTCGTCTAATTATTTTTCCATTCCATTCAACCAATATATATTAATTAATTTTAATAGGACTGCTATATGTGTCTGGCATTGCACTTACTGGGTGCTGGCTGCTTCCTTGAGAGCAGGGACTGTCTTTTGCCTCTTTTTGTATCCCTGGCACTTAGCAGAGTGCCTGGCACATAAATGTTTAGTGATCAATTGACTGCTATGATAAAGATAAGCAAAGTGAGACCAATGAGGAGGGAGAGAACACTAGTGACTGGAGGGGGTGGAGCAGAGAAGGCTTCCTGGAGACTTGGGCACCTGGGCTGGAGAGGAAGTTCAGAGACCAACCAGCCTGACCCACATCAGAGTAGGAAACCTGTCTGCAATAGCACCTGCTTGAAGCTCCCTAGACTTAAGATAGGAATTGATGCAATTGTTAGCTGCAAAGAAACCCAAAGGCTCCCCACCCCCATTCTGTTCCTGCTACTTTGGATATGAGCTACCCATAGACAGGGTGATTCAACATGGAGTAAAGGGTATTGTGATGGACTAACTGAGAAGCCATCCTAGTCTGCTCTCTAGGAATGTATACTGGGCGAGTATTCACTCATAGGAAGTGCACAACACCAGGGGAGCAGAGGAGTGCCAAGGTGAGGAAGCTGATTTAATTTCAAGTTCACTTGGATTCCTTTTATAATACTATGATTGTTCCTCATCATCCTCTATTTCTAGCCCATAGATTATAATTCCTATCATATGCTGAACTCTTTGCTTTCGCTCTGTGTCTAGAATTTGCTCTCCTTTTGTCAGTGTATGGAGGTGGGAGAGAAAAAGAAAACACTAGAATTACTGCTCAATTTTAACTAAAGGAGATTTCACTTACAAATGCCAGGAAGAAATTCATGACTTTCAGTAAATTCCAGAATGAGTCTTGTAGTTAAATTTACTATTTTTCAACATAAAATTATTTTTGCAGAAATGTAATCATCAGTCCAAGAGTTACTTCCTCACCTTAGAAGATGAATGACTGAATAAGGGAGTGGCAGGAAACACATTCAAACTTCAGTAAAGTTGGGCCAGTTTCCTACACCTGATATTTCATCTGACGTGCCTTCATCTCTGCTACCTCTGATGTCCCTGACCTCTGGCAAATGGCCCTTGGAGGTGCTAACAGTCCCTACAAAGGATAATGACCAACAGTGAAATCAACAAGTAGGGGACAGTAAGTAGATCTAGTTGTTGGACTACTGTTGCACAATTGGTCGATCCTTTACTTTGTGAGTGTGAGTCTTCTTAGCTGGGTGGGAAGTGGACATGTTATGCTATCTTTTCCTACCTTAAGTTATTAGCATAAATTAATATTGATGTCTAAAAGAGGCTGAAGGGAGTAACGTAACAATAATAATTGTCATCATCCTCATCCTCATCATTTGGGATTTTTAGTTCACAAAGTACTCCCCTCACTAACCTGTGACTCGGGTATCAAGTTCCAGTGATGGGAAAAAAGAGAAACTGCACAAGAATTGCCCAGAGTGTAAAGTAGGAAGTGGGAACATGTCTTAAGGCTGATGAAATATTGAGTTACATCCAACCTGCTTCAATATTTATTAGTTCCTAGATTTAGGAGCAATATATAAAGGCAGAGTGTGTGGATCTAGCTCATATTGTCACTTTTAGTATTTTGGTGGGGTGAGTATGATTGTTCCTGATGAAGTATTGCTATTCCTCTCTAGGGATTATTTTAATAGTTTGAGTGTTATTAAGAAATATTTTAAAAAACAAAGCTAATGTTTTACTTGAATTATACATTAAAAAAATTTACAGTACCTTAAGCATATTTTTACTACATCTAGGGTTGAAGATATTTCTTGAATAGAAAACAGCTCTGATTTTATATTTAAAGTCATGGGTAATATACAATCTACACAGAATAGATATGCTTTATGGCTTATTATGCTCAAAGGAACACACTGTGTCCCTTAAGGAATAGCTGTCTTCACCTGTGTGTCACTACAGTTATGGAATATATATGTACATGTATGCATCAGACCTATACACATGCACATATGTTTAAGCAGACAGATATACATATAACCATGCATACATGTATACCCATGAAATAATGTGTATGAACATGTTTAGAAAGTGGATATGCTTTGATAAATACATACACATATAGTGTGACATGTCTACATGGCTACACGCTTATATGCTTAGTTATGTCTATGTCTATATACATATAGCTAGATAGGGAAGTAGAATAATAAAAAGATGGAATAGATAAGAGAGAGATGATAGAGACAGATATGTGATAAACAGAAAGATAGAAAAAGAATGACAGATGCAGATTATAGAAAGAATGATAGGCCCTTTCCCCTAAGATGGCACCAAAGGCAAAGAAGGAACCCGTGCCCCCCACCCCCAAGAAAGAAGCCAAGTTCAAGGCCTTGAAGGCTGAGAAGGCAGTGTTCAGGGTGTTCATATCCACAAAAAGAAGATCCAAATGTCCCCCACCTTCCAGTGACCCAAGCCACTAAGACTTCAATGGCAGCCCAAAGACCCTCAGAAAAATGTCCCTTGGAGAAACAAACTTGATCACTACACCATCAAGCTTCCCTTGATCACTGAATATGCTAGGAAGAAAATTTAGGACAACACCCTCGTCTTCACTGTGGACGTCAAGGCCAACAAGCATCAGATCAAGCAGATGGTAAAGAAGCTGTATGACATCAACTTGGCCAAGGTCAACACACTGATCTGGCCTGACGGAGAGAAGAAGGCCTATGTCCGACTTGTTCCAGACTATGATGCTTTACATGCAGCCAACAAAACTGGAATCATCTCAACTGTGTCCAGCTATTCCATCCACCTACAATAAAAAAGTTTTGCAGTAAAAAAAAAGAAAAAGAAAAAGAATGATGGAAATACAGAGTTAAGAGAAACAGAGAGAGGGGAATGGATAGATGGATGCCTAAATAGGGAGATGAAGAATGGACCTGTAATTTCATTGGTACAGAGAATTCCCCAATGAGGATCCCCTTTTACCAATGTAAGTCAGCTCCTTCTCTGAAACTCATAAAGCTGTGGTTGGCTATAGCAGTGATGTCAAACTCCAATAGAAGTGGGGACCACAAGACTGTACATAATGATCCCTGTGCTCCCATATTGACTTAGAAAACCACAAATTAAGATTATCTATGTTTTATTACATTTTTATTTGTTTTGGTAAGTATTTCCCAATTACATTTCAATTTGGTTCAGGTACACTGGGGAGTGTTGGGGGCATGTTTGACAGCTCTGGACTAGAGCACTCAGAAGTTAAATGAGTTGGCCAAGGTCACACACATACATAAACACACAATGTATATATTCATGTGTGTGAGTATGTAGACGAACATGTGTTCACATATGCATACATCCCTTACATATATAATAGACGTTATTTGTGTATACATAGACCCTGTATATAGATAATATATGTATATGTAGACATTATGTGTATACATAGACATAGACATTATTTACATATATAATATGCATACTGTCTGTATATACGTGTACATTATATATCCATATGTATATATTATCTCTCTCTCTCTCTCCACATACACACACACACGTACACACACACACACGTACATATGTGTTTGTTCCAAAATAGTCTCTGTTGCCATTTGGAAACTTTCCTTAATGTGTCCCTTCCTAATGCTGAAGTCCCTTGTGAATGACAGGAAAGTATCGTGTAACAGGAGCCTAATGCAAAAAGGAAAAACTGGCACTGGATTTCAGAGCAGATAACTCTTTCCTTGCAATGACATGCTCAATGATTTGATGATATAGCACTAGGCTGGTGTGTGTTTATGTTTCATAGTAGTATTAAAGGTCACTGTAGTATAATGCATGTACAGCACTGGATATGGGGCCTGAAGATCTGGGTTTAAATCCTGCCTCTCACATCTCCCTACTAGGTGACCCTGGGGATGACCCTTAACCTCCCTAGGTCTCAGTTCCCTCATTTGTAATAGCAGAGGAGGACAAGATGGCCTATGAGTTCCATTCCAATACTAGATCAGGGATGACCCTAAATTCACTATGTCTCATTTCCAGCTCTATACCCATGATCCTATTCATGGTCTGACTAAGTTATAAATTCAGTTCCATTTCATAAACTTTTACCAAATACCTAGTGCTGGATGCATATGTCAATCATTAACCAGATCTGACCAAGGAAATCCAGCCTCCCTGCTAAAGAGATAAGAGCACAGGACCATATGGCTTTATAGATAAAACCCTTCAAGACAGAGAGTTTATTCCACAGCAGCCACAAAACCGGTGTTTAGTTGGGACAAAAAAAAAACCTCCTTATATGTGGGCCATCCAAAAGTGGATAGCCATTTTCACAGTTGGCTTAGGGCCAAGTGGTGATTTATGAGGAAACAATACAATCTAAGCCCTCTCACTTCCATTAATGGAATATGATCTTAGCAGGTGGGATTTTTCCAGTTTTGTTGGCAAGGCTGCATGCCATGACTCTGTTTATTCCGGTAACCCAAGCTGGTTTATGAGGCTGTCACATTGCTCCTTTGATTAGCTTGGTGAGAGAAGGAAAAAAAGAAAAGGTCTTGTGAGGTGGAAAGACCTTTCATCCTTTCTATATTGGGCATCCCTGTCCCATAAAATTGGCCGTTGGCCACCTCTTCCACCCTGATGCAGCTGCTTCCTCTCTTCATCCCATGGCAAGATGTGATAACCTGGTGGGCATGTTCCTCGTTTAGCTGGACAGTCTCTAAACCAAGAGTGAATTTGTCAGGTTTGCACATAGCAAGGGACCAGAGACAAGCTCTTCTAAGCGCTCTTCAAGAGAAATGCAAAATTGAGATGCTCAAATTTAGAGAGTCCACCCCAACACTTCACATGGACTATTTGTGTCCTACCTGAGGTAGAACGTTCTGAGCTAGTATTGATCTGATCAACCACAGTCGAACACACTGAAACTTGACTTCAGCATAGTGATGTCATTTTGGTCTTCCTCAAGAACCAAGGACAACAACCAACCAGCTAAGCAAAGCCAGCTGCCGATGACAATGAGTAGCTGGGCCTGAAAGGGGAATCTAAGAATGGGTCATGTGGGACAGCAACTTGGAATGGCAGTAGTCCCCACTACTAGCCCTCCTCTGCTCAGAGCAGCAAGCTCTGCTGAACATCTGAGGCTCAACATCTTCAAGATCTTCCATTTGATGCTGAGGTCTCTTTCTTTACACACAACAAGTTTTTCTCTAAGACCTGCAGGCTAAGCTGAAATGACCCTCAAATCTAAAGGGTTTGCCCAGTTAGGGCTCAAGCGGCTGTTTTTTTTTTCTTCCTAATTTAGTGACTAGTGATATGTGCCTGGCATATAGTAGGCTCTTCAGAGGAGTGGGGGAGGGAGGGAAGAAAAAAGGAAAGAAGATTGGTAGAGAATAATGTAGATGATAGATTGATAGATAATAGAAGAATGGACAGATAAATAGATATGTATTCCAGATAATTTACTGAGTGCTAAGAATACAAATACAAGCAAACAAGATGACTCTTGCCCTCAAGGGGATGAAATTCTAATGGAGAAAGACAACATATAAAGTTGAGCTGGAAAAGGAATTATCAGAGGACACATATATGTTAGCATGATGTAGAGATGTCCAGGCCATAGCATGGAGTCCTGAATCCAGGCAAGATAAGGCAAAGATTAACTGTTAATATCCTGACACACTAGGGTCTGAGTTGAAGAGGAGGATGGGGATGATGACTAGAGCACAAGAGGCATGGTATCTACCATTTACATTGTATAATTGACATCTTGATGACTTCAATCCAATTTAAAAATGCTTACTTTGTGCTGAGCATTCTTCTAGGTTCATGTGAAGTCACTTGACTTCCATGCCCACCCTGACCAGCAGGGAGCAGGGCAAAAGCATAGTTTCAGCTGAGAATCCAGATCTTAAAGATTTCACCTTGACCCAGACTGAGTCATGGATTTAAAGATTAAAAGACGGCATCTAGGTGGTGCAGTAGATAGAGCACCAGCCCTGGAGTCAGTAGATCCTGAGTTCAAATCTGGCCTCAGACATGTAACACTCATTTCATTAGCTGTGTGACTCTGGACAAGTCACTTAACCCCAACTGCCACACACACACGCACACACACACACACACACACACACACAAGATTAAAGGAATTTTAGAGGTCATATGGTTGAAATCCCTCATTTTATAGATGAGGTAACTGAGGCATGGAAGTCAAGTGACTTGCTCAAGATTATACAGGTAGTAGGTAATGGAGAAAACATTTTCAGTGGTCTGGCCATTATATCATGCCCTCAGAGCTTCTATTTTCTCTTTATATTGTATTGGAGGATGAAAGGGAAGATTAATGGTATTTGGAGTGGAGGGGAGAAGAGAAATGAAGGAGGAAAAGATCTACCACTTTCTTTTTCGGCCCCCAATTCCCTCTCTTCCTTACAGACACCTTTCTTAATGGATAATACAACCTAACAAGATGAAGTTGACAATGAATAAAAAGAAGAAGATAAACACATGAGACCATTTCTTAATAAGGCAAGATGTAGGGAAGATACACAAGCCCAGACTGGCTCAGAAACCTCAAACAAGCCTTTCCAGGGCTGTTCCAAAGAAGAAAAGGTGCATCTTTGTCAAGAAGTGGGAAAGGCCTTGACCTCCCCAGATAACTGCAGGCTATCCCTAGTCAAGCAAGCTCAGGACTCTGACTTTGCTCCTGGCAAGGAGCCCAGGGCTGACATCCCATCATCCTTATAATTGGACAGAGGCACGGCCTAAATTTGTTATTTCCCCCATGTGAAACATGGCCACACTTCCGGTGGAAATCAGTGTCTTCATAACCAGGCCCTTGATGTGCATTTCCCTCTCTTTTTCTTTTCCTCTCACTTAAAAATAAAAATAAACCAGATGCATGCTGAAGCTGCTGAGCACCAAATGCCCATGCAGACTGTTGTCTAATATGGTAGAAGAGGATGGATTTATAAAAATAGAAGGAAAAAAAGCCCTCCATATCTTCCCTCAATACATCTGGGCCATGTGAATGTAACCTGTCTATAACTTATTTTCTTAGAGAAGAGAATTCCAGTGACTTGCCCAAGGTGCAGTTGGTGTTAGAGGTGACTAAGAACCAATGCTGACTCATGAATGTCTTAGACACTACTCATAATCAATGAAATGATGTATGCAACATGGACTCTGCAAACCTTAAAAGGTCTAGACAGTCAACAAGTATTGATGAAGCACATATTATGTGCTGGGCACTGTATGGGTGCTGGGGATAAAAGTGAAAAGAATGCAAACCAAAAGCCATCCTTACTGGCAAAGAGCCTATATAATGAAGGAGGAGACAGCCCCCCCCCATATATATAAATATATATATAATGTGTGTGTGTGTGTGTGTATAGACATATATAGACAATCCTATATGTGTCTATACGTGTGTATGTATGTATATATACACATACATATATAAGAAATCAGTCAGTAAGCTTTTATTGTGTCGACTATGTTCTAGGAAATGTGAATAAACACAAATAGTTCAATACTAGGTAGTTGGGAAAGGAGGGTGCTTGTGGTTAGAGAGATCAGGGAAGACTTCCTGCAGAAAATGCTTGAGATTCTCCTACAGGAAGACAAGGCCCTTTGAGGTAGAGGTAAGGAGGGGGCTGCATTCCAGACATGCAGAACAGTCATTGCAAAAGCTGAAAGTTGGGAGGTGGAGTGTCATGTTTCTTACAGGGACAGAAAGGAGGTCAGTTTGGCTGGATCACAGGGTGGAGGTAGAAGAACAATTTCCAGAGGCATTGTAAAGGTAGGTTGAGGACAGTCTGTGTGGGCCTATCATTATTTTAGCAACAGTAGTAGAGGGAATGAAGAGTAACCTACTGATAAACAAAGTCACATAAAAGCTGTCTCCAATGTGGGTCTTCAAGTGGAAACTCAGAAGATCATGATGGCAGAGGAGATGATGATATTTACCGGATGGAAGGACTGGTTCTTCTGGGATAGATGTGTGTGTGTGGCCGCACCTTGTGTGTAGACCTTCCAGTGCATGGGAAGCCCTCCACAAAAAAAGTGCACAGAGGCATGAACAAAATGAGGGTCCGGTCTCACAAGCGGAGGCAAAGGCAAGATCCAATATAGGATAGTTGCATTGTTCAAGATGAGTAAAATGGCAAAAACAGAAGGCAGGGAGAAAAAAGAGGCAGCTTATTCTTATTCTGCATCTGTTTTCTCTTTCAGGGTAAATTATCATAGGTCTGGAAAGGTCAGAACACAAAATGGAAAATTGGAAGATGGCACCCAGGCTAAGGAGGGGAATAGAAAAAGAGCAACTAGCTGCTCTCGAGGATTTGAAGTCATAGGGAGTGGATGGGCTCCATCTTCCTGCTTTTAGAATGGAACAGAGGCCAGCACGAGAGAGAGGACAAAGGTGGTGAAGGTCCCACTGTTCCCTTCCCTGGTCTGACCTCATCTCCTGTGTTCAGATCTGTGAGCCTCATTTTAGTGAGGATGTTGATAAACTTGAGAATGTCCAAATGGTAACAGGCAACCAAGATGATGAAGGAACTTGAGATCATGCCCTGTGGAGGTCAACTGAAGAAACTAGGGATGGTCACCCTGGGGATGTTTCAGAATGGGTTTGTTTTCAGACATAGGATGGATTCAATGTCTCTTGGTCCTTGCCAACTCTGAGACTGGGATCCTGAGAAGAGAAGTTCTTAGGGATGGGCAAGACATGATAATTGTCTCTAAGTACCACAATGAGGTGAAATATACATACATGCATACACACATGCACACGTGCACACATACACGTTGGCCTTGTAGACCTTATATCTACATTAAATTAAATTAAAATTAAATGTTAAAAGATTGTGAGAATGATTAGGAATATCAAGGACACATTTGACTGTCTATTCTGCCTGGTAGGAACAAAGGCCCATTACAGTTATCTGCTGATTAGTCATCATACTACAAGGGAGAATAATGATGAAAATAAATTAAATAATTTAAAGATTCAATGATTATTAAATAGTTTATGCTTTGCTTTGGAATTTATTTTTAATTGCATATGAACTTGTTGGTGTATAACATCTTTAGAATTATGGGTCTTTCTGATGTTTACCATCCATTATCTGATCTACTTCCCACATCATTCCTTGTGGCGTGGAAGCCAGTATGACTCCCATTTTACAAAGGAAGACACTGGCGTTCCAATGAATGATTTCTCTTTGGCAAGCTAGCTGCGTGGGCTTATTCCAGTTCAATGTATGTCTCTGTACTCAATCAGGCTATTTCCAAGTCCAACCAAGACCTGACTTTGGACAGGAGAGCTGGGAAATTCTTCCATTTCCCAATTCTGCTTCCCAGTCCAACTCCCCACCACAATACACTGTATGCTGAGAACTAACTGTTCTCTCAGAATTTGCCAAATGTTTCCTGGATCAAAGGACGTCATTAAATGTTTGGGCTCAAAAAGAGGCTCTGAATTCACAGTGAACAGAGAAAGTTGGGATGTCCAAAGTACAGTAGGTTGTCAAAGCCAAATTTGAAAACAAGGCTTGCGAGATAAACAGAAACGTGGATGACCTCTCACTGACTCATAATCACACTCTCCACAATCCCTGGTCCTCTGTCCTCATAGACCCAACACCACTCTACCATCTCCACTCTGCAGATGACTTCACCTCCTGCCTCCATGAGAAGATCAAGGCCTTGGGTCAAGAGTGCCTTTGTTTCCCTTATTCAAATCTCAAAATTTCTCTATGTTTCCACACATCATCTAATAACCAGGCATTCTTAACCTTTTTATTGTTTCATGGATGTCTTTGACAATTTAGTAAAGCTAATGGAACCTCTCGATTGGGTGTTTCCATGGACCCTACACAGGCAGATGCTCAGGTCTTCTGTATAATAAAAAGTAAAATAAAGTTAAATATGAGAAAACAGCTTGACCATGCCATTCTTCAAGCTATTCTTCAACATTTCCCCTACCATTCTCTGCTACAGATCTAGAGAGTGCACCAATGGTATCTACTTCCTCATCACCCATTCACTCTTCCACAGCTGATGATTCTAATACTGCCACCTCTCTCCTTTCATATATTGGAAATTAGGTGTCTGTCCCAGTGTGCATCCATAAACATCTTCACTCTCAAAATGGTATGAAGTGATAAGAAATGATGCATCTGAATAATTCAAAGTACCACACAAAGACTTCGATGAATTGATGCAGGTGGAGAGAGTAGAAGAAACACCAAATGGAGGAGGAGTCAGGGGAAACAACATACAGAATGTCTGTAGCAATCTAAGTGGAAAGTCCAGCTCCTCTTAAAAAAAGAAAAGAAAAGAAAAAAGAAAAGAAAAGAAACTGCATATAATGCAATTCTAATAACCAAGTCCAACCCTAAGTAGAAAAAAAAAATAAGTCCCCTGCCTCGTGCTCTTTCTTATAGAGGGGGGACTAATGGTGTGGAACATTGGATATGCTGTCCGACTTTGGTGATGTGTTCGTTAGTTTTGAGGAGGTGCTTCTCTCTCTCTCTCTCTCTCTCTGTCTCTGTCTCTCTCTGTCTCTGTCTCTGTCTCTCTGTCTCTCTCTCCTCTCCCCTTCCCCACCCCTATTCTTTGTTACAAGGGATGGCTCCCTGGGGAAAGGAGAAAGGAAGAAAGGAGGGATATCTTCTGGAAGGAAAAAGGCAAAGAAACAAAAACACCAATAACCATTTGAATGATTTAAAATTCAGGCTTGTGCTATATGATGCCGGATTTTACATTCATTAACATTAAACACAATTTGAAAATCATTGTACTTTCTGGGAAAGTACACTTCATTGATTCGTTCACTGATTAGCCAAGGACAGTCTGACTTTTTACTTTTTAACTTTGTTAAAGTTTCACAGTCGCTCTCCGGAGATGAATCTTCATTGCCAATAAGATATCTCATTTTCTTACTCAAACAATGCTCCCTGGATAGCACTCAAAGGCTTCCTGTTGGGCACCTCACTGAGAATAAGGAAAATAAGAAATTTCCAATATGATCATTCCAATCATGATCACCTCAGAATTTTGAGTCTGTCAATGTGCTTTTGGCACATTATCACATTAGAGGTTCCCAGCAACCGTGGGAAAAGGGAATATCTATCATCTCCATTTTTACAGAGGAGGTGAAAAAAATACTTAATTAAATACTGACTAAGGGCCAGACAAAATGCTAAGCACTGGAGATAAAATTACAAGCAAGCAAGACATTGAAGTGACTTCTTCATTGTTATTCAGCTGACAAGTATCAAAGGTGGAATTTGAACTCATGGCTTCCTGTTCATGCCAAGCACCCCATCATCTATGTCAATCTGCTTTTTTTATATAAATGATTGGAGAAAAAAAAGTTTGGGGAAGCCAGAGCAGCTTTCCTTTTTATTGGCTTGGTACCCTACACCATTTAAAAGCAAAATGACTTCTAGCATCATCCGCACCTGTCTTTCCGTGAGATCCAAGTTCACTGCAATCTCATATCTCCTCAGCCGGGTCAGGTAGTTATGATGAGCAAATTCTGCCTCGAGCTCTCGGATCTGCTCCTTGGTGAATGCTGTCCTTTCCTTCCTGGGCTTACTATTTACTTCCGACTTGTAATTTCCTTCCTGGGAGTCTGAAAGTCAGAGCAGATTACACACAGTGTCATTACACTATTGAACTAATGAAGGCATCTGCTCACCCACCCTCCTTCTTCCTAGTGGAAAAAAAAAGATTAGGTGCAGGGTCAATGATTGTCTATTATGGACTGTCAATGACTTTTAACCACAAAGACACACACATGTTACACAAACAAACAAACCAGCATAAAAACTGCTGGCAAGATTCACAGAGTGTTCAAATGTACCACATCTCCAAACACGGATGGGAAGGATTGACCTAGAGCCTTACAAACCTTTCTTCCCAGGCAAACAACCTTGTGGCAAAACAGCCCAACTAAAATGGTCAGGCATCACCCACAAAAATTTGATCCCAATTTAGTTCCACAAATATAAAAAATGGAAGACACTGGATGTGAATGTCAGTGTGGCTTCTTCATGGGTTTAGAGGTAAAATCATTTGGGAAGGAAGGTAGAAGGGCGCAGAAAGATGTCTTTTGGATGTGGCAGAATCCTGGGGAATACAGGGTAGAATTTCCGAAATACTCAAAGACTCACAAATGACAAAAACTTAATATTGTTTCTTCTTAGAAAGACTAAAGAAGTTACTTTCTAAACATAATTGCAAAGAGATGAAGGGAAGGACCTTTTTTTCAAGATCTTTTAAACTAAGGCTTAGGGGCAGCTAGGTCATACAGTGGATAGAGCTTTGGCTTAGGAATCAGGAAGACTCATCTCCATGAGTTCAAATCCAGCCTCAAACATTTACTAGCTATGTGATGCTCAGAATTTATAGTCTCAGGCTATTATTGCAGCCCAAAGATTATTGTAGATGGTGACTATAGCCATGAAATTAAAAGACCCAGAGTCAGGAATATCAATTGCAAAGTAGGTGCCTATATTCCTTGAGAGTTGCCCTGGGCACTGAGTGGTTAAGCAATTTGCCTAGAGTTAAATAGACCATAAGCATCAGAAATAAGATTAGAACCTAGGTCTTCTTCCTGACTCTGGGACCAGCTCAGAGAGGCAGTGTTATATCTTAGATAAACCATAGGAGTTAGTCACAGATACTGGCTGTGTTGACACTTGGGAAGTCATTTCACCTTCCTAGGGTGTAATTTCCTCACTTGTGAAATGAAGGGATAAGAAGTGATAACCTTTAAGGTCCATTGTAACACTAAATCTACAACACTATGAACTCCATTCACTGGGCCATAGAATAATTTTTTCATCCTTCTGGCATCCCTGGAGGCAGGGTGGTATGTGAGTATCAGGTCCATATACAAAGGACAATTTTTCAAAGTTCAGAAAGGCCATTATTCAAATAGATAATAATTCATGTCAGAATACATTCCTCCAAAATACCCATATAACAAATTATCCAGATAATTGCCTCATTTCCCCACCTGTGTATACACTTGCACTCAGGTCCAGGATTTAAGAATGAGATGAAATGGTGCTTTTCTCTGATCACATCTGATTACATTTGACAGAAGAATTATGATGTTTTCTTATATGGCACAAAACTGAGAGCTATTTATAAATTCATTTCCTTTTCACCAGGACCAAAGAATTCATTGAGTGGTGGCCAGCCTATTATTTGTGAGCTTCTCCACAGTTGGGCTGTCCTTTGGGCAATGGAGTCAGTCTATTAATGGAACTATACTTGATGGAGATGTGTGATGGGGAGGAATTAACTCCAGAATATTTCCAGAGATGATGACCTATGTTCAGGAAACTATGAGAGGTATCACTGAGAAAATGCAAAAATGGAAAAGGTGAGCTGACCATGTTATATGAGTGAGGGACATCAGATGGAGAGCCCAAGCCTTCCACTGGTACCAAGGAAATTGAAAAGAGCCTCCATGGGTAGCAAGTCACGTAGCACCTTACAGGGAATCCTTTCTGAAGGACCCATGGAAGAATATGGACAAATGTCAGGAAGAAAAGGCATTAATGGGATTTGATCTGCAATCATACAGAGAGTAAGCACCCTCATGGATGGGATCACAGATTCTGGCCTCTAGGTGGTGCAATGGATACAGCCAAGGGCCTGGAATAAGGAAGACCTAAATTCAAATCCTGCCTTAGATGCTTACTAGCTATGTGACCTTCAACAAGTCCCTTACTTACTGTCCGCCTAAGTTTCTGCAGCTATAAAATTGGGAAAATAATAGTACTTAACCCCAAGTGTTGCTGTGAGGATCAAATGAGATAGTTTTTATAAAGCACTTCACACAGTTCCTACAACATAGTAGTTGCTACACAAATGCTATTATTATTGTTTTTATTGTTATCATTACAGCACTGAAGCACAGGACACGTGCAGAGACCCCAACTCAGATCCATTTTATTAGTAAACTTGTTTTTTCCTCATCCCTCCCCCAGAGGTTGCTAGTGCCCTCTTTCCCCAAACTCCCTTGTCCTCCTCATTTATGTCCTTATTTAGTATGCCCATACTGCTCCTGCACTAGAGTGGGCAGGGATTGTTTGATTTTTGTATTTTGCTCCCTGGGGCCCAGTACAATGCCTGGTACAGAGTAGTCACTTGAGTGTTTATTCATCGATGATTGATTTTTTATTGTATCCACAGTGCCAAGCACAATATCTGGTATATTATAAGCCATTAATAAATGTTTGCAGATTGAATGATTGATGAACATTTTTTTCTTCCAAATGACTTAAATCCAAAGATGCTGAAATACTTGTAATACATGTGTAAGAAATCCCCCATATTTTGATTATGCTCTCATATCTCTTGGATGTGCCAATGTACAGCCTGATAGGAGCCATCATGGAATGACCAGGGGCTGCTATCCCACAATAGCACCATCTATAAGGAAAACTGCTGGACTAAGTCATGGTCATGTCAATGACTCCGACTCCTGAGTAGCAGGATCTGAAGCTGACCCCCTGGGGTGCTTTCTGTGGCCAGCAAAAGCAACAGCCAGCTTTCGTCAATAGCCTGGCCCATCAGCCACTCTACCAGACTGCAGAATGGGTTTTCCTGACGGGTACACGGGCTACATCCAGCATTCTTGATGAATCACAAACTGCAGTCCTAGGCTCGTCACTCACACCTATGCTGACAGGCTCCGTGCCTTGGCAAGGTCCAGCCAGCTGCAATGGTCTAGAGAAGTAGTGGCTATGGGTCATGCGCCTGCTGATTGGCATTTTCTACCCCATGAGTGAGACTCATGCCCATTTTGTAAAAGCTGGGATTGGAAGGAGACAGAGGAACCCAATCCGGACAACATCAAGACATCTGGCATGATCCAGATGTTTTTCTGTTATTATTAAATGATGATCAACATTCAGGTATCTCAGAACTTCCAGATGTTCTGACATAATGTAGGCAGAACTCCCCAGTGAGTGGCTGCATTGTTCACTTTTCAGCTGGAAGCTTGGGATCTTGTAGAATCTATCATAGCTCATATTCATGCTCAGAAAATGAACCTCTCACACCAGGCTCCCAGCATGTGTACTCTGATGCCAAACTGGACCAGAGCCCTATCCCCAGCCTCTGGGTCACTTTTCTTTGATGGGGTAAAACCCTTCTCCTTGCGTGTAAAACAAATGTGGACTCAAGTCACAGAGCTAGGCTAATTTTTTTTCATAAGCAATCTGATGTGAATGATTCATAGTTTGCCTATTTCCTTATGTAAGCATGAATGAATGAATTCACATTAGGGGAAGCGTGTTAACTTGTGTTTATTTTCATTTCTTTGAAATTTACATCCTTTAACTCTTTATAATATTCACAACTTCCAGAAAAGTAGCTAAATAGCTGTCTGTGTATGTGTGTATGTGTGTGAGAGTGTGTGTGTGTGTGTGTGTGTGTGTGTATAAATATGGAAAGACACAATGCTATCCATGTCTGTGGCAATTAGGTTTGTGCATGGATCAGATTCAACACCCAATGGTGGAACTATCTCAAATCCCTGACCATCATGCCAAGCTTAAATCCCATATCCACTTCCTGAATTTCCTTCTTAAACATAAGCTGTCTAAAAGCTACTGCCCGGAATATAGTCATTTCTGTGGTGATCATTCAAGTTTAGGGTAATTACTTATGGGAGATTAAGTTGTAAATAATATAACAAAGACTGAACCTGCCCTTACCCTTTCAGCTGTATCAGCAAAGGAGAACAAGATATTGAAAAAAATAGCAGATATACCAGATGTGTCAATTACTAACCCCTAAGAATATTTCCTTTGGTTTTTTAACTTGCTCTCTAGGCTTTTTATCGTAGTTAAAAAAAAAAAAAACTTCCCCCCTTTTCTTTCCCATTAAACACAAGCTCCCTGGAATAGTGTTTTTTGGACTTGTAACATCCATAAACTTGGGTTGTTTTAATTTCCAAAGCCATAAATCTTTTTCTTTCTTTCTTTTTCTTTTTGGAATGTTTCTTTTTAACAGTCTCTAAAGGATAAAGACTGGGAGATCCCATCTCTCTCTGACCTTAAGGCCTTTGTTCATATCACCTGACTAGCTTTTCTTTGGTGGAAAATGGGTGGGAGACTTGGAAGAGGCTTCTGGCAGATTTGAAATCAGTCCATCTGTTTCCCAGCTGTTTCAACTGAGGCAAAAATACCTCAGTTTTCTTCCACTACCCACATCCTATGCCAAATGGTAGGTGTTGAGGGGGGAATTTAGAAACTGCATCCCTTCTTTCTGCCTCTCAGCCTCAAACAAAATATCACCATCTGGCACAATGCATTACAATGCAAAAGGTCACATTTTGATTATTCTCACTGGTAGACCTTCATGTGCACATTTGATAAAGAGCATGTGAATACAAGTGCACACAAGTGTTCTTACACACATATATACAAAGAACTCTCTCTCTCTTTCTCACACACACACACACACACACACACACACACACACATTTGAATCCCTCACTCTTTCTTAAAGAAATGTTGACTTATGGGTTCAGGTACTGGTTGGCTGTCCTTGTTCCATAACCTTTGGCTTGCTGGGACTATGCTAATGGAAGAAGTCTGTGATACTTCCGTCAAGGATACAAATTGCTCTCCAAGGATCAGTTCTGTCTAGCTTTTAGAACTTCTCCACATGTGACTTTTTATTTCACCCAGGGCAAGGCAGTGCCAAAAGATAATAATGTTTTATTAGAGGCCAATGAGACAAGGGCTCTCTGTTCATGAGTGACATGGTATGTTTTCAAGCCAAAGAGTATCATTAAAGCATGACTGACTGATATTGTAACACAAAACTAAATCTATTAACTTGCTTCACTGCAAAGTTAGTATAGTGGTATGTGCACAGCAACAGTATAATGAGCCATCATCACAGGTAAGTATGACCAAAACGATCAGAGTTTAGATTCCAAAGAATATTGTTCCCTTATGAGATTTCTTGTGTCTGCTTTTTATTGGCTACTGAAAGGACAGATACAGCACCATCTTACATGTAGCATTGCTGAGCTGGTTCAGTAAAAAGTATCCTGAGGGTGAAGTGTAGGGCTTGGTGTGGTGAACAGTGAGGCACAGTGAGCATAATTAGACCATATGGTTCCTTCCCAATATTTGGAGTTCACAGAATGGCCTCCAGTGCATTTCATGAAGGTGCTCTCAGAGATTCATGGAAAGAAGTAGATAGAGGACACTAGCAGAACGAGAGGTCAGGTAGAAATCACATAGAGATGGCAAGCTCTAACAATGACCCACTTCAATAGAATCATAGATCCATTGAGATATTGAAGGCTTTGATTCTAAAACGGTGCTTTGCATTTCAAAAGGGAGCCATGGAAGAATTGGAAGTTCAATAGTTAAAATCTTCTACTTTGTATCTCATGGAGATATGGTGGTAGGCATGGGTGCTTGAAGGCTATGGAAAAGGAAGACAAGTTTTAAAGAGTTCCTTCCTAGTTTGAAGGACATCCAATAGAGAGGCCTAGGGAGGGGCACTGGGTTTCCTTTGGGATAACCTGCCTGGCTAAGTTCAGAAAGGCTCAACCCCAAGCCAGCTGCAAAAAGGAATGGGTGGGAGAGCAGAACAATTCACAAAGATGAGTGGCAAAGGTGGAACAATCTGTTTCTGTGGAACAGGAGCTTAATACCAAGAAAAACCCAAATCCTGGAGAACCAAAGTATACTTAAATTAGCAAATTCATATTCTCTCTGTCTCTTTCTTCTGTGTGTATGTGTGTCTGTCTGTCTCTATCTCTCTCTCTCTCTCTCTTTCTCTCTCTCTCACTCTCTCTCTCTCTCTCTCTCTGTAAAACTAAGCCAAATTGTTTTCATGATTAAGGGCCTAGTAGTACCTCAAAATAATCATTCTGAAAGCCGTAATTGACTATCCTGTAACATGGATGTAAAAGAATGTCAGCTGAGGCCCTTGGTAGCATATTTCCAATCTATTTTTTTTTAACACATTGATGACACCAAGCTATCCACAAGCCATTTGGCTCATGTGTCCAAGAGTTATGTACAAACACTGGACTAACTCAAAATGTTGGCAGGTTCCCTATTCTTATATATTAGATTCTGAAAAATCCCAGATATTTGCCAGGGTTTTACAAAATTAAAAAAAAATCATATGAACGGTCACAAACCCTATACTAGTACAGCCCAAATTAGTGAGGCTTTTATTGTGAAGGTGAACTCTCACACAGAATTTTAGAGTTAGAAGGAAATAGTCCTTTCACACATTGGGAGCTTCATGGTTTAAGAGTTAAAGTTGGGGCTTAACCTCTTTTGTGGCATGGGACCCCTTGGCAGTCTGAGAAGGCCTATGTACCCCTTCTGAGATGAATGTTTTTAACACATAGGATTACAAAGGCAATCAATGGTTAGTGAAAATGAAGATGTCATTTCTTCACCATCCTAGTTCATGGACCCCTCATCATCTCTTCTAGGACACCTTGGGAGTTCACATAGTCCAGGTTAAGACCTCTAGAGCATCTCAAGTATACATATTTCCTGATATACTAACGCAAAGCCAGAGATCAAAGCCTCAGCTCTAATAAGCTAGCAGAGTTGGACAAAGGGGTTTCATTTCTTCATGGATTGAAATTCCTCACTGTTTAGCTCACTCCTGATGTGACATGAGTACTGTATTTAGTGAACATGGTGTCAGAGCCCTTATGAGTGTCCTGAGACCAACTTCTGACTTTTCCCAGAAATTATGCTATGCAAAGTAATGATGCAAAGATGAGAGCAGGTGAAGGAAGAAAGATTTGGTTTAAAAAAAAAACAGTTTTGGTGGGGAAGAAGCATTTTTGAGGATAAAAGACAAGAATATGGAAATTACTGCTTTCCACAAAGACATGAAGACAAGACAAGAAATAAAATAGACATGTTTAGGGAAAGGTGCCCAAGAAAGTTAGAATATGAAGGTGAACACAAAACGAGGGCTACCACCCAAGCATTGCCAAGTCAAAGCTTCTGCACTTCAATTAAGGGCCCATTGCCCAAATGAAAATCATGTAAGCAATCTGGAAATGTGCTCAGCAGCAGTGGACACTGGGATTAAGAGAGGCTCCAAAATTAGATAGGTTTTGCCCTTTGGATTCAAGAGCGCATGCGTCTTCAGTGATGGGATTGTTGTGGTCCATTGTGCTCCATCAGGCCTTGGCAAACACTCTTTAACAGCTCATCCTTAACAACTCTAGCAGGGCCTGGATCCAGTCACAGATCTGAGAGGACCCCAGAAACCTCTAACACTGGACTGAGAATCCTCTCCCTACTCCCCTCTCCCCAGCAAGATACCTGAAAAGTAGCTGTTCAGTCTTCCCTTATAGACTCATACTGAAGCTTGCTCCATGCTGCCTGGAACATTCTGTGGTTCCAAATCTAATTCAGTTTCCGTGGCTTCCTTCAAGATTCAGCTCAAATCCCACCTTTCATAAAAGGTCTTTCTAGTTCTATCTCCCCTCCCCTCCAACTAGTACCTTCTTATTTCAATACCTTCCATCTCCTCCCCTCCCCCTCCCTCCCCCTTCTCTCTCCGTGTGTGTGTGTGTGTGTGTGTGTGTGTGTGTGTGTGTGTGTATACAGTGTCTGGCCCATAGAATGCATTTAATAACTTCACATTGATTTCCCCAGCTGAAAGCCACTTCACTTTTTCGTAGAAATGACTGGTAGAATGTTTTATTTTTGCGTCAAACCAATACCAGTTTCTCTGCAGCTTTTATCAATGACACATAATTCTGTCCCTGTGGGTGGTCAACTAATCAACAAATCAATCAACATTTATTAAGCACCTACTATATGCCAGATGCCATACTAAGCAAGCAGAATAAATCTAATCCCTACTCCACTTAATAGTGCTGCAAATCAATGGACATAAGTGTCATGCCCAACCATTCCCTCTCTTTCTCCAGAAGAAATCCCCCCAGCTCCTTCAATTGTGCCTTGCATGGAATGATCTAATGTTCCTTTACCATCCTGGCTGCCTCTTTGTTGATACAATCCTGCTTGTCAGTGTTCTTGCTCATTCATTGCAAAGTGGTCTGACCAAGGCAGAATATGACAGTACTACCAAATCCCTAGTCGTGGACTGACTTAGCCTTATGGGTAAGCTAAGTCTATTTTTTTCCATATGAGCTGCTGCCTAGATATGACTACCCAATCCAGACTTGGGAAATTGATTGTTTGACTCCAAATGTAGCACTTTACATTCATTTCTATTCAACTTTGCATATTCAACTCAATTCCATGTTGTATCCTGTTGAGGTCTTTTTGAATCTTGACTCTGTCATTCAGGATCTTAGCTATCTTTCCCTCTCAGCTGTGTCAGGCACAAAATTGATAAATACGTCATCTATGCCTTTATTCGTCCAAGTTACTGACTGACAATAGGGGGAAACGTAAAGGGAAAGGCAAAAGGAGAAAGAGAGGGAGAGAGGCAAAGGAAGGGAAGCATCAAGAATAGAGACTTCCCTCCAAGATGACATCAAACTATTGACTCCCCTTTCAGCCTGACCCTTCAACCGTGTCCAAATCCTTGTAATGTAGCCTTCACTTGGCCCACATTTGTTCACCTTTCCAAGAGAGGGAGAAGGAAAGGTGGAGGGGGAGAGAGAGAGGGATGTAGATAGATAAAGAGAGAGAGAGACAGAGACAGACAGAGAGAGACAGAGAGAGAGAGAGAGAGAGAGAGAGAGAGAGAGGGAGAGAGAGAGAGACAGAGAGACAGAGAGAGACAGAGACAGAGAGAGACAGAGACAGAGACAGAGAGAGGAGAGGGACAGAGAGATGGAGAGATGAGAGAGAGAGAGAGAGATCAGAGAGACAGAGAGAGACAGAGACAGAGAGAGGAGAGGGACAGAGAGATGGAGAGATGAGAGAGAGAGAGAGATCAGAGAGAGAGACAGAGACAGAGAGAGAGAGAGAGAGAGAGAGGGAGAGAGAGAGATGAGAGAGAGAGAGGGAGAGATGAGAGAGAGAGAGAGAGAGATGAGATGAGAGATGAGAGAGAGAGAGAGATGAGAGAGAGAGAGAGAGAGTGGAAAAACTCTATCTACAGCATTCCCTATTCTATAAAACCAGTAATCCTGTTCATAAAGTAAATATAGTGAGTCTACCATGACCAGTCCCTGCTGAAACATGTTACTTAGTTGAGTCTTAGCCTCAAAATACTCTTTCCTATCTTGGATTATTCCATCTCCAAGATTATTCTTATCCCAGGCTTTTAAGTCCATTTGAATTGAGGGGATCCACCCTCTTGGGTCCTCGCTCTAATTCTGAATGAACATGGCTCCCAAAGCCTTTCCTGTGAAGGCAGATGATTTGTTCCTGGATATTTCAGATCAAGACTTATAAGCAAGAATGACAACGTAGCTATCTTCTACCATATCATAATTACACATTACACATGAAAAAGATGTTTAGGGGTAGGTGGCTAGGAGCTAATTTACCCAAATATATAGTTATGCAGGATTGTATTGTTGCTTTCACAACATGCTGCATAAAAATTTCTACAAAGAGAGACTATTTTGGGACCCATCATGCCATATAGCTGTAATTTCCCTAAATCATAGTTCTGGCTGCTTTTGTAGATGGCTTACTCCACTAGAGTCCTTTAAAGCATCCTTAGGGTGGGCAAGTGACCACTAGCTTTCAAAGACCATGCCAGTCTTTGAACAAGCCACAAATGATGGAAAGCTCAAGGTCAGTGAAGAGCTGTGGTCTTGTCATTTGAAGGCCAGCTTAGCTGAGGCCAGGGAAGAAGGCTGGTCATGAGGGGATGAATTTATGTGTTTTTTTTTCTTCACTTTCAGGGACTTATGAAGACCAGTTATTAAGATACAGAGGGATTGCAGTCTGTACCAGCGGAAGGAATGCACAATCTGCTAAAATCACTGATCCATAAGAATTGAACTAAGTTTAGGGAAATCAAACTTCATCTAGGATAGCAGGTACAAAAAAATAACAATTGAATTTTATTTTTTATTTGACATGACTATTCACACAATCACAGAAGGTTAAATCTGGAAGGGAATTCAGAAGTGTTGTAATCTAATCTTCTCATCTTAAAGATGATCATGCTGAGGCCAACAGGTTGGATATGTGTCTCAGCTAGCTAGGAATCTACCTTGGCTCTCAGGTATCAGCATCATTCCAGAACCATGGACATTATTTCTGAAATGAATAAGGAATCTTTTTCTCATTATATATCCATCAATCCATTAATCAATCAACAAACATTTATTCTTACCATGGTTGGGCACTGTGCTAAGTGTTAGGGAAACAAACAAAAAAAAAAAACCCTGCTCTCAAGAGGTTCACATTTTAGTAGGGGGACTCCACCCTATCAAAAATTCATAAGAACCAATAAGCAAAGCAATACTGTCATAGTGTCATCACCTGATTACAGTGTAAACAGACTAGGGACTATAGAACAAAGGTTTCCATTCATTAAACTTTGGGAAAAAAAATAAAACAAACCCTAAACTGGGGAGAAATAAGTAACTGATACAATGGTCCAAGTCTCATTTCTTGGGAAATGATTCTACCATTTGGTAGAATCAAGAGTGAAATATTAGAACAAGTGTATGAGAATTGGTCACTGAAATGCAGGCCACCATATAATGTCTAGTCAGGGTAGAGTTTAAACATTGACTAGCAAAAGTTTATTTTACTCTGAAAATTGATGCCCCCCACTCCCAATGAATTTACATGTTGATCCTGGCATATAAAAGGCCAAAGTTGACAATTTAATTTTGATTTTCCAATGAAACTATTGAAGTGACATTTTACAAGGCCCAGTGGGAGCCATGGTTGATTTTGGTTTCCTATGAAAGTTTTACTGGGAAATTTGACAAAACTTACCCAAATCTGACAAACCCCCAAAACTGACTGGACTCAGAGAGTTTTTCAATTGAGTCCTGGCAGCCTGTGATGGAGGTTTAGGTAAACATGAGTCACATACTGGCAAAAAGGAAGACTATCAGAATAGCTAGCTCATATCCATCAGATGGGAAAAGTTAAGTCAACAGCTTCCTATGGGCTAGTCCTCCTCTGCCAGAGCCTTCTTATGGCATCGAGGTGACCCTGGCTACTGAAAGACCATGCCAAGGGAATTCTATCTTAATAGGGCCTTAGTAGGAAAGACTTTGAGTGTGGGTTTGGTGATGGAGTGCCACTAAGAAATTCTTGCTTGGAGCCAGAGGCTCATCTCCAGAAGGCTGGTCCCAAGAAACATTAGGTTTAGACCTTCATATTATACCATACAAAATAATAAGCTATAAATGGATGTGTGACCTAAATAAAAAGTTGATTTTTTTTTTAATGGACAATCAAAGAAAGTGCCTTTCACAGTGCTGGAAAGAGGAAAAATCTGCATCAGAAAGGATAAAATAGGTCACTTTACTTTGTAAAAATAACAAAGCTTTTACACGATCAAAATCAGTACCATTAGAACATAGTCAGAAAATGTAAAATGAGAGAAAAATTTTCTAGCCACTTCTAGTCACTCTGCCACCTAGCTGCTTAATAGCTGAAAAAGATAGACAAAATGTCCCAAGGGTCTTTGTGACATTTTAAGCTTTAATAGCTAAAAATTGTAATAGTTTTAAGTGTTAATAGCTTAAAAGACAATTAGATTTTTGGGACATCCCATATAAGGAGTTGACACAAATATCTAGGAATAAGAGCCAATAGATATGTGGCCAAAGGAAATGAACAAACGGTTTCAAAAGAAGAAATGCAACATTGCACGATGGTTAACTATGAGTGACTTAGCTATTTTCAGCAATACAATGATCCAAGATAATTCCAAAGCAGTTATCATGGAAAATGCTATCCACTTCCATAAAAGAGTTGGTAGAGTCTGAACACCTATTGAAACATACTATTTTCTACTTTCTTTATTTTTGTTTTTTTTCTTTTGGTCTGTGTCTTCTTTTACAGTATGGTTAATATGGAAATATGTTTTACATGATTGCACGTATATAACCTATATTAAATTGTTTACCATCTTAAGGAGAGGGGGGCAGAAAATTTAGAACTCAATTTTTTAAAAAAAAATTAATTTTAAAATTTGTCTTTACATGTTGATTAGAAAAAGTAAAATACTATTAAAAAGAAGAAATTCAGATCATCAACCTCCATATGAGAAAACATTCCAAATCATTAATAAGTGAAATGCAAAGTAAAACAATACTGAGGTTTTACTTCATACCTACCAATGGTCAGAAATGGAAATGACTCAGTCAGTATTGGTGAGCCTGTGGGAAGACAGACACACTAATACACTGGTGGTAGTCATAAACTGATCCAAACATTCTGTGGACTATTTGGGAATCATATAAGAAAAGTCATTGAACTGTTCATACCCTTTGAACCATTACTACCACTATTGATCATAAAACCATAGGAAATAAACAACATAAAATAATGTCTTCCACGTAAGATGATACCCACAGCTGCATTCTTTGCTGTAGTTAAAAGAAAAAAAACAGGAAACCAATTGTGGTATATTAATGTAATTGAATATCGTTGTTTCATAAGGAAAAAAAAGCAGATTTTGGGAATTCGGAGAAACCTGGGAACAATAATACAGGCTTGATGAAAGCACACAGTGACCTCAATCCTTTAACTAATGAATAATAGTAAAAAGCCATCAAAATTTGCTGAATTATAATGAATAATTTGGAGAATTAATATGAAAATACCCTTTTTTCTTGCCAGAGGAGAGGCAGGCGAAAGGGCTGTGGAATGTGACCTAGGGTGTCACAAAGAGCTGCTGTGACAGCTGGCTGTATGTGTTTTTTGTTTGTTTTTGTTTTGTTACAAGGACAGAAGGGGAGGGCTCAGAGAACAAATGATGAGGATATAAAAACAAAAGGCAACTTTTTTTTTCCTTTTTAAGATGCTCGATTGGGAGTCAAGAGAGTTTGCTTCAAATTGTAGTTCTGGTTCAAATGTCAGCGGTCACTTGCTACTTGTGCCACCTTGAGCAAGCCCCCTCTTCTCTCAGGGCCTGGGTTTCCTATTCTATAAAATAAGGGGATTGGACAATCTGTCCCTCCCAGTCCTCAGAGTAGGGTCCTCTGATGCTCTGCCCCAAGGACTCAGCTCCAGTGTGGGCATGTACACAATAGTCACAGCATCTGTGTTGCTAGACTTGGTCTGATGGACATCTAACTTCAGAAATGTTGAGAACTTTGCGGTTGCTGGACTTTGGTTAGATCATCCTTTGTGACAAAGCCAACAAACATTCTTGCTGAGTCTGATGTGTTTGGAACTCTAGACCAGGCACATCTCATGGGAAATAGGATCAATGCACTTTTCAAACAAAACTTTCTCCAACATGCTGGTATCTAATAAAGAGTTGTTTTCCTCAAGCTACAAAGAGGTCTGTTTGCAAAATAGAAAACTTACATTCTGTGGACCAAAATTGAGGCTACAGCTTAATGGAAAATCATAGATTGGGGCTGAGTGAACTTGGAGGTCACTCCCTTAACCTTATAGATGAGGATGCTAAAGCAAAACAGATTAGGTGTTATGCCCTCAGTCACACCATAAGGAAAGAAGCTGGCCTTTGTGCTTAACTCCAAAGGGAAACATTTCCTCCTGAATGTTAATCAATGCACTTATATGATACCATATGGAGATCTAATTAACACTTCACTCATAAAATGTGTGCATGCACATACCCACATTTGAGTGAGGGGACGTAAGCTTGGCCAGGTTCAGTTCATTTGTTTCTTCCTTTGCAAATCAGTTGTGTGTGTGTGTGTGTGTGTGTGTGTGTGTGTGTGTGTGCAAATCACTCTTGTCAATATTCAGTTGTGCTGGCCACATTGACTCAATTTCTCCTCACTCACTTGACACTGATGCCCCTTAGACTGAACCCTGAGCTAAATAGGGAAGCTAGCAGATCTCTGTGTTTTCTCACTGCTACTGCCACCAGGATTGTTCAGGTGTATGCAGAAAAGTTGTGCTGTGCTCATGTATTCCCCTTGGTCCATAGCCAAGCATTGTCCTCTCTCTTTCAAAAATGGATGGGCTCTCTAAGCCTCTATGCAATAGTTTCATTCCCAGTTGGGCTCTAGAACAATGTTGCTAAAGACTACTCATAAATAAGGGTGTAAAGTGTTTTCTCACATGTCATTAAATGGAATGACTTGCTTTTAGAGTCCATCAACATAGAAAAAAAAGTGTCAACATTTTAAAAGTGAAAGATATCATTTGCTATTTATACTGTGCACTGGCCTGTTTGCACCCAGGCATGATCATAAGGAAAAGAATGGATATTTAGATGGTGAGAAAGAGAAAGATGAGGAAAAGAGATGAGAGAGAAACAAAGAGATAAAGAGTCATAGAGAAATGAGGGGGAGGGGAGAAAAGAGGAGGGGAAAGGAGAAGAGGTGAGAGAAGGGAAGAGGAGAGGAGGGGAGTAGGTAATGAGAAGTAGTGCAGAATAATCAATGACAGGCCAAACTTGGAGTCAAGAAAACATGGGTTCAAGACCTGTCTCTGACCGTACGTGACCATGGGCAAGTCATTTACCCTTCCAAGGCATCAGCTGACTCTCTAAAACTCTCAATCACAAGTGGGATGCTCTCGGACATCCCTAGAGGGCACAGGTCCATGGATGAGATCACAGATCCTTTGGAGTCTTTTGAATTTAACAGCTGTTTTTCCCTAGTAGAGTATGAGGTGCCTGAGGGCAGGGGATGGATGTTGCCTTTTTGTCTTCGTAGCCCAAGTGTTTCACTTATGGTAGATGCTTAATATTGAATTGACTCTCCCATACTGATGAAGTCACTGATTCTGAACAATAATAAAAAAAAATGGCAGAGTTGAAGGTGGATACAAAAGGAGAACAGAGGCCATCTACATCTACTCCAACCCCTTCTTCCATACGGGAGGAAACTAAGAACAAGGGTGAGCAGTTCATATCTGGAGACATATTTTAATACACACATATCTGAAGCCCTTTCAATTTCTCCTCTGGACTGTAACTGACAATTTTTTGAAGCCAGCCCTGTATTTAACAAAAGATGATACTACATTATCTGTCAGTTAAGCTAACAGAGGTGCTCTACCTTATTTTCATTAGACCAAAACCTAGAGTTCAGAATCTAGTTTAAGATCCCTTAATGAGAAATACATAATCACATCCAAGTCCAGAGGATGAGCCTGGTTAATTCAGCCTTAAACAGAGGGAGTTAATGCATTACATACCAAAAAGAAGGAAATTTAACATGTCCCCTCAGTCATTTAACATGTTCCACCTTCCGTGCTAAAAGGCCATACCTAAAAACCTCAGGTGGTTCTGAGCCCTTCATTTGGCTCATCTCCATATCAGGCCCAAAGTGCTGACCAAGACAGCAGAATCCATCTGATCTGAGGGTATCAGACCAAGGCAAAACATGGAAGGAGACTTCATATCTCACAGAAAATGCTAGCAGCCATTTTGATATGAACATTCTGCCTTCCCCTCAAAGGTGTCACGTTAAATAAGCTTTCTGTCATTAGGGGCACATGGATAAGAGAGTTTGGCTACAATCAGGGGTCAGAGCCACCAGCCCCACCAGCCCCCCCCATCCCCACCGAGGATGCTCTGGACTTGAGAGAGGGATACCACAGACTAGAGACTAAAGGAAAGCAGAAGCATTATAAGGATCACCGGTCAATATCTACTATCAATCAGCATTTACTAAAAGAGTTTATTACGTGCAGGGCACTGTACCACATCCCAAGGACACAGAAAAAAAGCTAAAATAGCCTCTCATTTCATGGGGCATACCTTCGAGTGGGGGAGATAGCATCTACATAAATCTGTACACACAAGACAACGCAGTTGAGAGGGAAGCTTGGAAGGGAAGGCACTAACAGCTGAGGAGATTGGAAAAACCTTCCTGAGAAAGTGGGGCTGGAATTGAGTCTTAAAGGAAGACAAGGATTCTAAAAGGTGAGGTTAGGAGGAACAACATCCCAGCCTCCTGGGCAAAGTCATGGAGATTTGAAATGGGGTATTATATGCAAGTAATACCAAGTAAGACATTATCGCTGAACTGGTGAGTGCGTAGAGGAGGGTAAAGGGTTAAAGGGCTAGAAAGACACAAGTTGGGAGGAGCTTTTACTACCAAAAGAAGAGGTTCTGTTTCTTTTGTGGATTTCCCAGCCATGGCTTCTCAGAGCTGGAGCACAGACTTTGATGGCCTCATTCTCCTCTCTGATGGCACCATCCTCCTCACTCTATAACTCTTTCTTTTAAGATAATTACCCAGGATTATTCACTTTGTTCCAGTTAGCTACCACCTGAACATTTATTGAGATACTTTACAATTTCTACCAACAGAAAAGAGGCAGCAGGAAATAAAGACAAATGACAATACCCTCTTCTTTAAAGAGAACATAACCTAGACCAATGTGTAGGGGTTGTTGCAGGAGTGTCCCGGTGACCAGATCCATTTTGAAGCAGCTATTTGCACACAAGTGATTCTGTACTAGGTGACTTAAAAAGTGTAGGATCTCTCCAAAGGCTGCAGAGAGATGCAGACCATTGCACAGACCATGAAACAGGCCCAGGAAGAGCTGAATGGGGCTTCTTCTTCGAGGTAGGGTCCCAGGTTACACTGGTATCAGAGGCATCTGTCTACACAACCTGTTTCTTCTTATTCACACCAGCTTTCTACTTCAAATCATTTGTGAGCAGTTGAAAATTAATAAGGAAAATGGCACATGTGAACACATTAATATAAAGGACATGGGAAATTAAGAAGTTCTTCAAGTCAGAGCCTCGCATTAGCTGGCCCTCCAGAAACTCTGGTTGAATTGAGTGAAAGCCGAGTGTTTAAGACTGCTTGATTTCTGATAGTGTTTTGAAAACAGAAGGCCACACCACCAGACCCTTTCTTTCCCAGCCCCCTACCTCCCCCCACCCTGACAGCCTTCTAACTAGTTGGATGACCTGTGTTACATACCACTGTGTGCTTGGACTTGTGGCCTCTCTTACCCACGTGTGCACACAGGAAGACAGGATGAGCATACCAATTGAGCTTTGAGGCTGTAGGAGAAGAACAACTTGGCCTTGGCCTTGATGTTGGAAGCAGTTTAAAAGTAATCAAAGCCAATGGAAACTCCAGGTCAGAAGGGTGTGAGTTCCAGTTCATCTTTCTTAGTGGCTTCTGGAAATTCTTGGGATTTTATCACTATAGGGAATCCTTCCCTCCATCAGCCTAGCAGATTGCAGCCCACCTAGGGATGGGGAGATTAGGCCAAGAGAGCTGCCTGAGGCTAAGGATGTCCGTTGTTGCTGGCATCCGTTGTCAAAGAGGACCAATGTCTCACTCTCTCCTCGAATTCATCAAAGTCCAGTGGTAGGGCTAAAGTCAAGGCAACAGCGATGGCCCCAGAGTCAACCATGAGTAATTATCAGAGGCTGGATTTGAACCTTTGTCAGACTCCTTAGGCCTGTTGTGTGGGAGTGAGAGCTCCTTATTCTGGTGACGGTATCACTCCCAGAATCAATTCCTGCCTATAACCCTATGGACCTTGAAACCCTGGGCATGTCTCTAAACCTCTCAATGGCTTCACACAAAATACTGTCTAACCCTAATATAAGGAGTAGCTTCTGGAGAGCACTAGTGAAGGAGCTGCCTTGTCGGGAGCTCCCTGTACAATAGATCAATTCAACCCCCCCCCCAAACCCCCCCCCCCAAAAAAAGCATACACACACACACACAGAAACCTAACAGAATCACCAGGGGCAAATTCACAACTTCTCTGAATCTGTAAAATGAGGTTACTACATCTGTAGCAGATATCACACAGAGCTGCTACAAAGCTTAAATGAGATTATGTATCTAAAACTATTTATAAGCTGAAAAAGCTCAGTAACTAATAGCTATGGTTATTGTTATTACTGGCACCTACTGATTGCACGACCTTGGGCAAGGTCTTCCTCTTCTGCCTCAGTTTCCTCATCTGTAAAACAGGGATAATAAGAGCACCTAACTCTCAGGGTTATTGTGAGGATAAAATGAGAAAATATTTATAAAATGCTTTGTAAACCTTAAAGTCTTATAAAAATGATATTAGTATTGTAATTGTTATTGCTAATGTTGTAATTAAAGACTGAATTTGGGCTGATGTCCATAAACTGAGAACAATTACTGGTGGTATTTCATTCTGAAAGATAATCATCCATTAGCTTAATTAAAGTCCTTTAAAGTGCACAAAATGGACACCTTATTAAAAAAAATATTGACTAATCATGGGCCCCTCCTATAAAATACAAAACAACCTTCAATTTACAGGCTTGTAAATTTCAACATCTGTATCCACTGGAAACTCAACCAAAACCAAGCCAGCCCGCCAATACCATCTCAGTCCCTCTTGGAAGACTTTAGGAGCAGTGGCTAGAGGGGGATGTGCTAGTGTGAAGAACATTCTGAGTTCAAGAACAGCGTTGTTTCAGGACGGCAGAGAACCTCTGATTCTCCTCCATTGACTAAGGAAGAGCTGTAAATCCATGGGTTTCAGCAACACTGATACATACTCAAACCCTGAAGCAAAGACTCAACCTGAGCCCTCATTGCTCCCATCTTCTTTGAAGGCCCCATTTCTTGCTTCTCATCTTTCCCTACAATCTCCTCCCTTAGGGCCTCATGAATTAAGAAGCGATTTCCCAAGGCTCATGGTCCAGACCCAACACTATAAAGAATAGGAAACCGGATTGCCTTGGACATGAAACTGAGGCTGCTGTAAACCTTCTCGCAGACTGTTAGCAATATTGCCCGATGACCAGAGATTTGGTAGAATTTATTTTATACCACTGAGCAACAAAAACAATTAGAATTAGTGAGGTGACGAGTGTGCCTTTTTTTTAAGAAATGAATAAAATATTAAAAATCCTTTTCTCTTAAAAGAAAAATAAGTCAAAGTCAAGAGAAGGTTCTTAACTTTCTCCAATTGTCTTATTGTAAGCATTAGTTAGGCATCCTGGTCAAAAAAAATAAAGATAATTTTGATGATAATGGTGATGATGGTAACAATGGTGATAATTATACATTACTCTCTATTTTCTCTTATTTAAAAGCTGCGACATTTATGTTCACTCCCAGAGGCCTAGGCCTGAAAAAAGCTCACTAGTGAAAAATCACAGAAATCTCTGTTGACTTGGCAGCTTCAGTAACTGGGACAGCAAAGCACACTCCTTCACAACATGGAACATCGTCATGGGGCCCCCTTTCCTGGCTCTAGGCATCTGGATGGAATTTGAAAGAAGTTTGTGACATTTATGCTTTATTGGGAAAAAAAAACACTAAATGTTTAAATGTTAGTCTAGAAATAAAAGAGGAGGGAAGTTTTCCTGTACCTCCCTACCTCCTTTCCAAAACTAGGAGACTACGGGTACATAACTCAAATGAAGGCTTGGCCCATAATCCACACAGTGACAGACTCTCTTTCATGGTTAGTATTACAGAATTGCATTCATCTCTGCTGCTCTTTTTATTATTAAAATTATTATTTAAGCAAGGGGTGGCTCAGTAGATAAGAGAGGGGATAGATATTCAGAAATAAAGGTGATAGAAAAGAAAAGATTTTAATACAAATTAAAACTTAAAAGGTTTTTTCTCCTTGTCTTTAAAACAATTAAGATTTATTTTTCAAATTTATTGTTGTCACTATTTAATCCGAACTCTGAAATTACAAGATGAAATAATACATTTTTAGAGATTAAAAAATATCATTGAAAGAAAAGGTAAACCAATAGAAAAACAAAATCTGACCTGGGGTACTTCCTCAATGATGTTTTCACTGAATAATTCTAATGATTCCATGAATTATATGTTCATCATTTTAGAAAGTTCCATCATTCCATAGGGGATTTTTTCCTTAAATAAATGTGTGAATACATGTGTATGCATGTATATAATAAATGTGTGTTCTGTAACATGCATATATGCATCTATACGTGTACATGCATATCCCTGTTGCCTTTGATTGGGACCATGCAAGGAGAGACAGATTGCAAAGCCTGGGAGGACAGCACCAGTTCAGTTGGGTGGGGAGAGAGAGGTCTGGGGCCTTTAGCACAGTCATTCAAGTCCTACGTAAAACTGTCTCCATATTCCATAAAAATGCCAGGGTCCTTGAGGAAGAACACAGGCCTGAACCAGCAGTGTATTTTGGCTGCAGTTTCAGAACTCAAGAGTTAGAGCCAGAAATAGGAGCTTGCTCCATGAGAAAAAAGTACTTCTGTGTTACCGTTGTCCATCTGTCCTCCCTAGTCTCCATCCAGGTCCCTCTGTGTCACTTGAGGCACAGGAAGGAAACAGACATAGATAGAAACTGGAGAAACACAAACTCTAACCCCTGACGAGGCCGAATCTTCTGCTCCCCCAACTCTCCCCATGGCCCTGACCTCTATGAAATAGGAATGATGACATGTATCACTTGTGCTTTTTCCATGTAGTGATTAATAAGGGACGATCTGCTGAGCAACTTGAGATTCCAAGGCCTCTTGGCCTAGGGTCAGAAGACTTAGATCTTAGTCCTGTCACTGTCCATGGCTCATTGTATTGCTATGCCCTCTCCAAGGTTCTAAGTGACTCATCTGTGAAATGGAAACTGGAATACCTGTTCCACCTACATCACAGGTGTGTTGTGAGGACCAAGGGAGAAAGCCATACATTCAGAAGAGAAACACAAAGTGGGTATTTCATTCAAGGTGCTATGGAAAGAGCAAAGGATTTGGAATCAGGGGACTTGGGGTCAAATCCTGCCTTTTTACTCTGTGACCCCAACCAAGTCAATAAACCCTTCTGGGTTTCCAGAAGAATTAGGGTTGGACTTGATGGCTTCTAAGTTCCCAAACCTAGGATCTTATGATAATATCTCAAATGTGATTGAGAAATCATTTTCCTCCATGGGCTTCTCAAGGTGGTTCTTTTCTGTGAGAGACAGAAAGCAGGGAGGAGCCCAGCAGAGCAGGGTGATGACGTCAGCCAGCCAAGAGACTCAGAAGAGCAATTAGGACAAGGGAATTACAACCAGACAAATTCCTCGGAGTGACTTTTTTCTTATTTCCCCCTTTTTTTCTCTTGTTTATGTTTCCTGGGTATGAAAGTTGCCCCTTCTTGGTTCCCCCTCCCCATCTGGTTCCCACCAGCCTTTCTTGTACTTTCTGTTCTGGCCCAACTGGGATGCGGCAGTGGCCCACATGGTATCCTACCTTCTTCACTTCTCAGGCCATTACTGTCCAGATCTCAACAAGATTCCCTTCCCTTTTCTACAAGTCCTTCTTTAAGACCCAGCTGAGCTGCCCTGACTTCCATAAAACCTTCTAGGATCTCTCTGAGAGTATTCCCTGACTCCTCAAATTGTCAGAGAGTCCTTTAAATAGACTGCTTCTTGGCCTCCCTCACTATCTCATGCTTATTTGTAGATGTGACCCATTCCTCCCATTAGATTGTAAATTCCTTGAGGACCAAAACTACTCTGCCTTTGGATTGGAGGGCCCTGTTCTCCCACTATTCCTGTTTTCTTTGCAGGGCCAGAACTTTGACCTTCTCCTTCCTCCTAAATGTGAGTTCTCCCTCATGGCTCTGTGGACCATTCTCTTCCTCTGTCCTCTCTCTCCATGCTCTCCCGTGATGATCTCATCGACTGCCAAGCTTCTCTCTAAGCAAATGAATCAGAGATGTATATACCCAACCTTAATATCACCCCTGAACTCTAACTCTACCTTACTATCAACCAGGTGGACATTACCAGGTAGACTCCCACAAGCGAAGGCCATGTTGCAATGAAGACACTGGTTCATGTAAGGCCATAGTTTTGTTTTGTTTTTTCAGTCCAAAATAAAAATATTGGTCCTATTTATTCAAGCAGCAACAACACATATAGGGAGAAATGATTTTTTTTCCTGTCTATTCCTTGAAAGTCTTTTTTTTTCAAGAGATCTTTCCTAATGTAAGCTACATGTGCATTATTTTACAGAAATATCAACCCAACTTCAAAAGAATTGTCCTCATATCTGTATACAGGTGCCATGAACATTGTACTGTTGCACCACCTACCAATCACTGTGGCAATGAATGCCAGGATGATGAGGAAGGAGGAAGCCTGGAAGGAAGAGGAGATTCAAATAGCCAACTACCCTGAGTGAACACAGAGATGGATGAGAATTGATCCTCAAAAATGTTCCTTTACAAGTCCAACTATCTTGTCTTCTGAAACGAAAACCCTGAAAATTCTGAAACAAGCTAGTAGAGATGAAGAAATTTGAGTGTGCTTTCCATCACTCCTAGAGAAGACTTATAGCATTCTAAACCATTCTGAATGTGGGTCATACAACCTCAAATCTCAGTCAGACCTAGCATAAAGCAGACTATGACTCTTTTCAGTCTTTTGCCTTGGGTTTTTATCTCAATTTTCCTCCTCTCTCAGATCACTATTTCTCCATTCCTTTCTGGTGTTCTCCCTGGATAACAGATGGCATCAGTGACTACTTAATTCATTTCCATGGTTTCAACATTCACAAGGTTGTGGATCCCGAGTCTATTTCCATTCCTATCCTATCATTCATTGCCTATTTTCAACTTCCTCCTGAACAGTTGGCCTCAAATATCTCACCATCACTTCAAATTCAAAGTGTGCCAAATAGAGATCAACATCTACCTACACAAATGTGTATGTTATATAAGTATTGTGTATCTATGTGTGTGTTTTCCCTCATTATGTGCTCCCATCAATGGCACTTCTATGATACTAGCCAACCAGAGCCAAAACATTGAAGGAATACTCAACTCATTCTTCTACTTTAGCCCCCAGATATAATCATCCATCAAATCTTATTACTTTGTCTTTTGAGATGTCTCCTAGTCATCCTTTCCTGTCTGTTTCCACTACTAACACCCTCACCTAGGTATTTGCATACCAAATTGTAAACGGCTTATCATAGGAGCTGGCACTATAATGGTGCTGTATAAACATTAGCTAGCCTTATTAATTATTATTATTTCTTAAATGGGGACAATAATAACGTCTCCCAGGGTTGTCATGACTATCAACTGAAATAATAATTGTAAAGCACTTTGCAAAACTTTCAATACTATATAAATGATAACTATCCTCATTATTGATAACTATCCTCATTATTGATAGCTATCCTCATTATTGATAACTATCCTCATTATTGATAACTATCCTCATTATTGATAACTATCATTAAACTGTGGCAATTGTTTTTCTTTCTCCTCTTTATCCTGTCCTTGCCCTCCAGCTCACTTTCTTGATCCAACAAATGTTTCTTAAGCACTTCCTCTGTTTGGAGCACTGGGCTGTTTGGGGAACAACAGATAGGGTGACCTAGATCTGTGATTCCTTCTAGTAAATATAAAAAAAATCTCCCGAGAAGAAATTCTCAATATATGTGCCCATCCTTGTCTCTTAGGTAGGATGGAAACTCCTTGAGGGATCAAGATGATGGAGGGAAAGCAGTGACTTGCTTGAGCTCTCCCCCAAACCCCTCCAAATACCTATAAAAAATGGCTCTAAACAAATTCTAAAGCATCAGAACCCACAAAAAGACAGAGTGAAACAAATTTCCAGCCCAAGACAACTTGGATGGTTGATTGGAAAGGTATATCTCGCCGGGTGGGGAGTGGAGCGCAGTATGGCGTGGGCGCTTAGGCCACAGCAAACCTGGAGCAGGCTTAAGAGGACTGAACCATGGGCAGCTGTGACAGTTTCCAGACTTCTCAACCCACGAACACCGCAGACAACTCAGAAGGTCAGTAGGAAAAGTCTGTGACTGCGGTGAAAGAAGAACCTAGGTCTCAGCCACAAGTCTCAAGCATGGCCTGAGGCCACAGCTTTTTCCTGAGCTTCTGGCCCACAGACTGAGGGGAAGTCAAGTGGCTGATCAGAGGGAGGTTGCAGGGATCTCTTTGCCAGGCCTGAGGCAGGAATCCTTTGCTTTACAGGTACTTGGATCTGGGTCACAGTTCTGAGGGTCGGTCCTGGAGTGAGGAGGAGCACTGGTGCGGTGGAGCTTGTTATGGCGGTGAAGAGGAAACACCTCGCCCCTTATCACAGCACCTTGGAAGAACTGAAAATTTACAGGTCCCTAGAAGTATCTCTGAAAACAGCTGTACAAATGCCTGAAGCTTGGGACAGTACACTATTCACGTTGGAAGCAGACTCTTACCTTAACATAGAGTTTAAAACTCAAGTAATTGTCTGGGATCATGAGTAAGCAGTGCAAAAAGACTCAGACTATATTATCTTACTTTGGTGACAAAGAAGATCAAAACATACAACCAGAAGAAGACAACAAAGTCAAAGCTCCTACATCCAAAGCCTCCAAGAAAAATATGAATCAGTTCCAGGCCTTGGAAGAGCTCAAAAGGGATTTTGAGAAGCAAGTAAGAGAAGTAGAGGAAAAACTGGGAAAAGAAATGAGAGGGATGCAAGAAAATCATGAAAAACAAGTCAACAGCTTGCTAAAGGAGGCCCCAAAAAAATATTGAAGAAAATAACACCTTAAAAAATAGCCTAACCCAAATGGCAAAAGAGGTCCAAAAAGCCAATGAGGAGAAGAATGCCCTAAAAAGCAAATTTGGCCAAATGGAAAAGGATGTCCAAAAGATTACTGAAGAAAATACTTCCTTAAAAATTGAAATAAAGCAATTGGAAGCTAGTGACTTTATGAGAAATCAAGACACTGTAAAACAAATCCAAAAGAATGAAAAAATCAGAAAATAATGTGAAATATCTCATTGGAAAAACAACTGACTTGGTAAATATATCCAGGAGAGAAAATTTAAAAATTATTGGACTATCTGAAAGCCATGATCAAAAAAAGAGCCTAGACATCATCTTTCAAGAAATGATCAAGGAAAACTGCCCTGATATTTTAGAACCAGAGGGCAAAATACAAATTGAAAGAATCCACCGATCACCTCCTGAAAGAAATCCCCAGAAGAAAACTCCTAGGAATATTGTAGCCAAATTCCAGAGTCTCCAGGTCAAGGAGAAAATATTACAAGCAGCCAGAAAGAAACAATTCAAGTATTGTGGAAAAACGATCAGGATAACACAAGTTTTAGCTGCTTCTACATTACGGGACCGCAGGACACGGAATATAACATTCCAGAGGGCAAAGGAGATAGGATTACAACCAAGAATCACCTACCCAGCAAAACTGAGTATGATTATTCAGGGTAAAAAAAAATGGTCATTCAGTGAAATAGAGGACTTTCAAGCATTCTTGATGAAAAGACCAGAGTTGAATAGAAAATTTGACTTTCCAATACAAGACTCAAGTGGAACATGAAGAGGTAAACAAGAAAGAGAAATCATAAGAGACTTATTAAGGTTAAACTGTTTACATTCCTGCATGGAAAGATGATATTTGTAACTCATGAGACCTTTGTCAGTATTAGGGTAGTTGGAGGGAAAAAATTATATGTATGTATGTATGTATATATGTATGTATGTATGTATGTATGTATATAGATAGATAGATAGATAGATAGATAAATAGATAGATAGATAGATAGATAGATAGATAGATAGATAGATAGATA
>NW_020954577.1:15540433-15577864 GCF_900497805.2 Vombatus ursinus | reverse complement strand
ATAGATAGATAGATAGATAGATAGATAGATAGATAGATAGATAGATAGATAGAGGGTACAAGGTGAGTTGAAGATGAAGGGGTCATATCTGGAGAATAAAATTAAGGGATAAGAGAGGATTATACTAGGAGAAGGAGAAAGGGAGAGGTAGAATGGGGTAAATTATCTCACAAAAAAAACAGAAAAGAAAAGGCTCTTACAATGGAGGGGAAACAAGGGAAGGTGAGAGGGAATGAGTGAATCTTATTCTCATAGGATTTGACTTAAGGAGGGAATAACATACACACTCAATTGAGTATGGAAATCTGTCTTAACCTACAGGAAAATAGGGAGGGGAAGGGGACAAAAGAGTAGGGGAATGATAGAGAGGAAGGCACATTGGGAAAGGGGGTAATCAGAAGCAAATACTTCTGAGGAGGGACAGGGTCAAAAGAAAGAATAGAATAAATGGGGGGGGCAGGATAGGATTAAGGGAAATGAGTTAGTTTTCATAGTCTGTGGAAATGTTTTGCATAACTGCACATGTACAGCCTGTATCGAGTTGCTTGCCTTTTCAATGAGGGTGGGTGGGGAGGGAGGAGGGAAGAGAATTTGGAACCCAAAGTTTTAAAAATACGTGTTTAAAAAAAAATATTTTCACATGTAACTGGGAAATAAGAAATATAGGAAATGGGGTACAGAAATCTATCCTGCCCTACAGGAAAATTGAAGGGGAAGGGGATAAGAGAAGGGGGGAGAGATAGAAGGGAAGGCAGACTAGGGAAAGGAATATTCAGAATGCATGCCATCTTTGGGTGGGGGGAGGGGCAAGATGGGGTGAAAATTTGGAACTCAAAATCTTGTGGAAGTAAATGTTGAAAACAAAAAATAAATAAATTTATTAATTAAAAAAATACTTTTGGTTCTAGATTTTCTCCCTTCCTCCCTCCTCACCCTTACCCCATTGAGAAGGCAAGCAATTTGATGTAGATTATGCATATGAAGTCATGCAAAACATTTCCATAATAGTCATGTTGTGAAAGAAAAGACTAAAGGACAAAAAAAAACCCTTAAGAAAAATAAAGTGAAACAAAAAGTATGTTTCAATCTTTATTCAGACAATGTCAGTTATTTCTCTGGGGACAGAGAGCATTTTTCATCATAAGTCCTTCAGAGTTTTATTGGATCATTGTAATTGCTGAAAGTAGCTAAGATATTCACAGCCAATCATCATAAAATGTTGTTATTTTGTACACAGAGCATTTCACTTTGCATCAGCTTATGTAAGTCTTTCCAGATTTTTCTGAGAGCATCCTGCTCATCATTTCTTATAACATAATAGTATTCTAACATAATCACATATCACATTTTGTTCAGTCATTCCCCAATTGATGGGCATCCACTCAATTTTCTTGGTTCTTTTTCTACCTTTCTGACTGTTCTTCTTCAACTGCCTTCTTGAATTATCATCCAAATTGTAAGTGAAAAGGCCTCAGTATATTCAACTGTAAAATTAATGGATTAAACTGAGTTATCATTAAATAAAAAACTCCTTGAGAGCTAATACTATTTTTAATTTTGTCTTTGTATTACTGACTCATGATGTGATGCCTGGCCATATCAGATGGTTAATAAAGTTTGCTGAACAAAGAAAGGAAAGAATGTACTATTCAACCACAAACAATTTGGGAATTGACACAATTTTGTATTTTTTAAAGAAAATTATGTATCTATATATATGAATATGTGTGTGTATATATAATAAGTACACACATATATACATATACACATACACATATATAATACATATATGTATGTATGTGTATATATATTTTTTCTTTATATATTTTATATATGAAATCATTTTTCTAACTGGAAAATCTTAAGGGTTTTTCTAATATCTTTTCCCCCCAAAAAAAACTAAGGGAAAAAAACTAGAAAAAAAAAGTAGAAATGGAATCTCCCACACAATGCCACTCATTAACAAGCGAATAAACTGTTCAACTCTGGTTAGCTCAACACAAAACAGGATAGCTTAGTTTTAAGATCATGGAGCAAGAGTGGTCCAAAAGTAAAACAGTCCTGAGTTGCCCAGGATTCTCACGGGAATGGAGTGTAGAGGTGGGAAGCAGCTCTTCCAACAACATCGGATTTGAAATAAAGGAGGAAAGACAGAAAGAATGAGAAAATGAGGAGAGGGAACTTTACAGTTTCCAGGCAGTTGGTTGTTTCAGGGGTGAGTAATGTTTGAATCCCCTGTAGGAATCAAGCCGACTTGGACTTTCCACAGCCTCCTAAGCCAGGTCTCAGAGATCTTGGCTCCAGACAATGGAGTAAGCCCCCACTCTCTCCAAAGTTTCCATGTCCTTTTTAATACCCACAAAGTGCACAAGCTGTTTTTTTTCTTTATTTGTTTAAAAAAATCATTTATTTGTATTCATTTGTTTTGGAGATTTAGAAAAATGAAAGAATTTCTCAAAGCCTCTCAATGACTATATCCACTGTGAAAATTCCAAAAGTGAGAGTTACATGAAATCTACCAAGTTTTCCCACAAATGAGAAAACAGTCAACTTGGAATCGAGATGATTTATCCTTATTCTCAAAGCCTGTGTCTAAGGTATGAGCCCTGGAAAGGAATAAAAAAACAAAACAAAATAAAACCCCAGAAGCCTCTATATTTTTGGTCCAAATTTATGAGTTCATGAGTGTGGAAAATTCCCCGTATGAAAATTCCCTCCACCAATGTAAGTGATGCAGGACTAACATCATTTCTTAGATTTAGAACTGGAAGAGATTTCAAAGTTGTCTACTCCAACTTCCTTGCTTTAGAGCTGAGGAAACCAACAGTCAGAAAGGATACATGATTTGACTAAGATCAGATAGATAATTAGAAAAGCTGGGCTTGAACCCTGATCTTCTAATTCTAAATACAGTGCTCTTTCATAATGAAGTATTAGTGAGTTCTGTGGGCCACTGAGAAGAGGGGGAGGGGGGAGACAAGCATTTATTAAGTACTTGCTATGTTCCAAGAGGAGCAGGTAGGTGGCACAGTGAATAGAGCACTGGGCCTGGAGTTAGTAAGACCTGAGTTCAAATTCAGACTGAGACACTCACTGGCTGTGTGACCTTGGACAAATCACTTCACCTCTGTTTTCCCTTAATCCCCTGGAGAGGGAAATGATAAACCATTCCAGTATTTTAGCCAAGAAAACTCCATTGACCACATCAGCTTGCTGTGTTCCATGGGGTCAGGAAGAGTCAGACACAAATGAACAACTGAATAGCAAATTGCCAAGAACTATGCAAAGTGCTTTGCAAATATTGTCTTCGTTTGAGAGGGTGACTCAGCCAGGATCACTCAGACAAAAGTCTTCTTGACTCTAAATCTGGCTTCCTTCACCACTACAACACATTGCCTCGTAAAAGAATATGACATAACATGAACATAAGAAATCAGTGTGCTATCATTACTTAAATAAACTAAATATATAGGAATATTTAAGCTTAAATACATGGCCCCACCAATAATCTCCCAAAATAAAACCTATAGTCAGGCTTTAAAATTGGGTCCTATATAGTCTAGCTATGATTAATTCCTTTGGATTTGACCTCTTACAGGAACCAGAAATAAAAAGTTGCTCCAAGGGACTGAGGTCAAGAGGTCTGTGTAACCAGACCAGATGCAGAGCATACAGCCCTAATGTTCTTTGCAGGCTGCAGATCATCATTCAGCTGAAGACCATAGGGCCCTTTCCAAATGGGCATTATCTTCTTTTTTCAGGAAAAAAAATTAGGTCCAGGGATATAAAATGCAAAAGTCAAGCATGAAATACAAATTCTGTCTTATTGCAGGTCAATCTGTCTACCAAACTGGCTTTGTTTTATTTTGCCTTTTTGTTTTGTTTTGTTTTTGTATTTGTTTTTAGTAGACAAATACCACAGCCATAGTGACATGGGTAACAGCAGAACAGGAAAAGAAAGGAACTATAAGAGGTCAGCAAGTCCAACCCTGTCATCTTATAGATAAAGAAGGTCAGTTGAAGAGGGCTCAGAGAAAATAAGTCATCACAATAGGATCATTGACCTAAAGCTCAAAGGACACAAAAGTACTCGTTTGAACTCAGGTCTTCTTGTCTACAAGTACGATGATTATTGTGCTAGGCAGCTCTCTGCTTGGAGGAAGCTATTTCTTGGTTTCCATTCCCAGGGAACACTACAATCCCAGAGCAAGATTCTCCAAAGGAAACAAGGGAACTCGATATTTGATAGTCACTGGAAAATTGTGAATGGACCTTTCATACTGATAGCTGTAGCAGATGGAATTTACTGCCTGTTGTTACAGGCTCAACAGTTATACACTTTAAAATAGAATCAGAGAAATGTTTAGAAGGAAAGACAGATCCTGGTCTGGTCCAGCCAGTGCCATGGGCCCATGGCAGATGGACTTCCTGCTTTCTTTCCCTTTCCCCATTTCCAATGTTTCGATGCTCCAGGCTTGCTTTAAGTAGTTTCCAAAGCCTCACCATTCACTTCTTGGCTGGGTGTCCTCCCGTCCCTCAAATGCAACGATTTGAGGTTTGTTTGAATTTCTGCTGGGTGGAAGGGTATGGTACTTTGGAGCAGGTGTGACGAGGCTGAGGCCCCTTCACTTTCAGCTCGTTTCCATCCACTAACCACTTTATCTCAGTGGATGCAGCAAAAGAGACTTCTGTGTTTCTTGGCAGTCCATGGCTTCAAAGAATTTAATCGTGATTTGTTTATTTCAGAGGAAATGGAGACCAGTCAGTGATGACAGATTTATTGGTTAAATGGACAACACACAAGAATGTTCTTGCAATATAGACCATGCTCGAACTGCAATCGAAGGGTTCTGGGCAAGAGCGGAGGACGCGTGTTTTGACAATTCCAGCTCATCTGATCCAATACCGTCTAATATGTATATTCCTGTGGTGTCCACACCACAAGATTCCAGAATCTTCTAAAATAAGCAGTGAAATAGAAAGCTACTGGAAATTGGGCCTAAAAGGAATAGTCCTTATAGATTTAAAATCCAATGACTTGGACCATTGAATATCTGCTGGAAAAGAACTTTGAGGGGTCACTGAAAGAAAACAAAAGGTGTCATGTCCCTTGTGTTTCATTCCAGGGATTCAAGGGTGGTTTGGGTATTTGGAAAGGGACCTAACAATGTGGGATATACATCATTGGTTTCCATAGCCATGAACCAGAGAATTTTCCATAGGAGCAATGAAACGAGAACTTTCCGTTTATTTCCCCAAATATAACATGATTTATTCTGGGAACCCCTGTACTGTGGGGTGATACAACTGATCAAATAGTCTAAGGGGATAACAAATGTGAATTTCTAATACTGGAAATGAGTATATTTATATGGATAATGCCTACCGAAAGAAAGTTCTGTAACTGAAGACACAAAAATAAAAACCTAAACCCTAGATCAGAAAATAATTTCAAATACAGATATCACTGTAAATTTCACCATATTATAATTCCTAGGAGAAAAAACTGTTCTTGTATGTTGGATATAAAGGAATGGAGAGCCAAGTCAAAGAGAAGCTGGGACTTTTTTCTACAGGAAATAAGCAATCCTAGCCATAAAAAAAAATCAAGTAAAAAAAAAAAGAAAAAAACATGATTCCAAGGCATGCAATTCTGAAATGAAAGATGACTTGAGAGGGATAGATTTGGGTTAGACTTTTTAAAATGTGTAAACATACACACACATATGTGTGTGTGTGTGTGTGTGTGTATAACATACATAATCTGTATTACATGTACATGTATATAATGTGTGTATACAGATAAAATTTATGTTCTGTATATTTCTGTACATATCTTTTTGAAACTACTAGATTTTAAACTCTGAAGACAAAAATCAAGACATAGCCCAGGATCACACATCTAATAAGTTTCAGAAGTAGAGTCAAGGCACAGCACAATGAAATGTTTATTTCATGCATAAATGAATGAATTTCATTGAATGAAAGAAAAATTCTCAAACACAAAATTCTGAAAAAGCAATCAAATTATCCCAAAGAGGAAGAGGGAGACATCTAGCATCTAACCAAGGGAACTTCCTTAAATAACCTTGTTTAAAAAAGACACACACCAAAGATAGTAGAATGGAAGCTGTATTTTATTCTTATCTCCATGTGCTAAATACCTAGTATCTTGTAATTAACAGATGCTTATAGAATTGAATAATAGGAGAAACACATAATTAAAGTTAATAATCTCTGGAGTTATTCTCCCAAGCCTCACTCACGCTGGAAGTACAGAGGCAACTTCTCACTCTCTCCTCATAATCTAGGGGTATCCTGAGGGGTTGAGGGGTGTTTTTGTAATGTAATAGATCATGAGCCTCCACTGGTATGTTTCCACCATGAATTCCAGTCAATATCAATTAGCCAGCAAGACTTAATTAACTTATAGAAAGCAAATTAACACAAATGTGGTGTAGTAAGAACACACACACACACACACACACACACACACACACACACACATCTGTGACCAGTGCTTACAGAGCCTAGGGAAAGTAGACTCAAACTTGGAGAGTATGCATGTCTAGAATGCTAGAAGAGTTTTGTCCCTTTTGAGAGTATGAACTCTTGAAGTTCCCCTTAGGCATGATGTAGTTTTTCTACTGATCCCCTCGTAGAGTCCTGAAGCCTCCTATCCTCAGTGTGTCTAGTGTGACCTCATCTCCCGAGACAGACAAAACTGTTGCTGTTCAAGGGACAGGATGCTGATGAGACATTCACAAAGTACTCCTCCAATCAAAAGGAGCAAGGGGATAGCAAGATGATGGCTGAAGCAGACATTCTTCTCCTAACCCTCTACTCGAGCGATTTATTCTTCTCATTCTTCCCTGCCCTGCACCCCCACTCACCCAAATCACTGGGTTACAAACTGACCTGTCATCATAGAGATGATGCACAGAGTGTGATCAAGCTTCCTCCACAAATCCAAATACATTTCCTGAGCAATATCATTCCATTACATCCAAAGTCATATAAGACCATCTCCATAGGTTAATGACTTTTCCCACCTTCTCCCAATCCTTTGATCTATGGGTTGATTCAATAGAGATGTGGAAGCCTTCTTCATACCCAGCTCATACCTGATTGTTTGAATCAATCAAGGAGACTGAGAGATCTGTGCTTATTATGGTAGGGGTATGGGACTCCCCTTTTACACAAAGATCAATATATGAGGATAGCAGAGCCCTCCAAGATGAGTGTCAAGAGAACTAAAGCTTAGAACGATTCAAACCTTGAGAGGAAAAGAAGGATAAAAAGGAGCCTTTTCATCTAGTCAGAAAAGGAAGGGGCCTTCATGATGTACAACTAGATTATGCTGGAGTTAAGAGAAACAGAGTATCCAGGACAACTGAGGCCACAGTCCTCCTGCATGTTGCCCTAGTCCTGCCACATTTGGAATATTATGGTCAATTCATTCTTTTATTTTTAAATTTTTTTCTCAATTACATGTCAACAACAATTTTAACATTTTTTTTTAATTTTGAGTTCCAAATTCTCTCCCTTCATCCATCCTCTCCTCCCTTCTTGAGATGGCAAGCAATTTGATATAGATTATGCATGGGGTGCCTAAGTGGTGCAGTGGATAGGCAAATCTGGCCTCAGACACTTACTAGCTGTGTGACCCTGGTCAAGTCATTTAACTTTGTTTGCACCTCAGTTTCTTATCTGTAAAATGAGCTGGAGAAGGAAATGACAAACCACTCTAGTATTTTTGCCAAGAAAACCCCAAATGAGGTCATAGAATTGGATATGACTGAAATGACCGAACAACAACATACATGCGCAGTCATGCCAAAAAAAATTAAAGAAAATTTTTTTAAAAAGTGTGCTTCAATCGGCACTCAGACTCCATCCATTCTTTCTCTGGAGGGGTATAGCATTTTTTATCATAAGTTGTTCAAAATTGTCCTGGATCGTTGTATTGCTGAGAATGGCTATATCATTTCCAGCTGGTCATCATATAATCTTGCTATTACTGCACACAATATTCTCCTGGTTCTGCTCACATCACTTTGTATCAGTTCATGTAAGTTTTCCCAGGCTTTTCTGAAAGCATCCTGCTCATCATTTCTTATACCACAATAGTATTCCATCAAAATCATATACCACAACTTATTCAGCCATTCCCAAACTGATGGGAATCCCCTCAATTTCTAATTCTGTGCCACCAAAAAAAAAAGAGCTGATGTAAATATTTTTGTACAAATAGGTCCTTTTCCTTTTTCTTTGACCTCTTTGGGTACAGACCTATTAGTGGTATTGCTAGATCAAAAGGTATACCCTGTTTTATAGCCTTTTGGGCATAGTTTCAAATTGCTCTCCAGAGTGGTTGGATATTACAGTCAATTCTAGGAAGGTTGTCCATAACTGAAAGACTATCCAGGGAAAGGCAACTAAGATATTGATGGCCTTTGAGTTCATGATATAAGAGGTACAGCCAAAAGAACAGGCAATGTTTAACCTGGAGAAGAGAAGGCTTGGAAGGGATTTGATAGCTGTCTTCACAAATTTGAAGGAAGAGGAAGAATTTTTTGAGAGGGTCCTCCCCCCTTCCAGCTTGGGGCTAAAGAGCAGAGCTAAGAGCAATGGATGGAAGATTTAAAAGAGGGAAATTTAGATTTTTTATCTGGGGGAAAAACCTCTAACAATCAAAACTATCCCAAAGTGAAATAAGTGGCTTCCAGAGAGTAAATTCCTCCTTCCTGGATACATTTAAGCAAAGGATAGGCTGCCACTTGTCTAACATACTACAGAGTGGATTCCTCTTCAGGCGTGGCATAGAATAAATGACCTTTGAAGTCTCTCAACTTTGAAATTCTACAGATCTGTTATTTAAAAGGAAGTTTATCTTAAACATTGCCTCAGAAACGTATTTGCTGTGTGACCACAGGTAAATCAATCAACCTCTAAGACTCTCACTTTCCTCACCTGTAGAAATAGAAACAATAATTGCCTTAGTGCCCACATCATGCCAGAGTTGTAAGGATCAAATGAGATAAGAAATGAGAAGCTCTCTATAACCTTGCAGCATCTGTGAGACTGACTTAGGATTAGGGGTGTGGGGAACAGGCATCCTCTAAATGATCAGAAAGGGAAAACAGAGACTGGTTACTTTGCTTTCATGTTTTTATTACATGAGGATGATCATCAGAATGGAAAAGACTCAAAGAAGGGAAACACAAGGAAAGGACAGAGCTGTGAAGATACACGATCAACTCAAGCCCTGAAAGGAGGGGCAAATGAAGTCGTCACGACACTGCAGGAAAACCTTCAGGGATCACCAAGAAAGAGAGTGTCTTGTCCAAAGGCTATGAGGATAATTTGGAATAATCTTGGTTCTTTTGTTTGTTTGTTTGTCTGTTTGTTGTGTGTGTGTTTGTGTGTGTTTTGCTTTGTTTTTGTTTTGTCAAAACACAAATGGGCTAATAGAAAAACCTGAGAATACCCTTGGGTCATTTCAGGGGAATGTGTGAGAAGTTATCAGGGAAAATTCAGAAAGACCCAAAATAGAGATCCAAATAAGAAATCAAAGAGAGACATTTCCTGGCCAGAGAGGGCTGCCAAAGCTGACTCAGCAAGACTGCCTTGGCATGCTAGAACCTCAATCTCTCCCCCGCCAACGCCCAGCCAAGCTTTATTCATCATGATCACCCACTCATATGCAATGAATGACAGTAGCCTCTGTGTAGGTAAGGTGGCTGGCTGAGTACTCGTGAAGTTGAGGAAGACTGGGGATGCGCAAGTGCCCTGATTGCCAAAAGGGGAAACATGAGTTTTCCCAGAAACTAAACATTATATTAGCTCATTGATCCTGAGCTAAATCTTCTATAAAATTCTAGAAGATAATATTTAGTGGATGATTTATTGACTTTTAGAAAAGAAAATAGTGATGCCTAAGAGTTAGCATGGGTTCATTAGGAAGCCATACTAATATAACTTTATTTATTTATTTATTTTTAATTTAAAAAAAAACTAAACTGATAAATAAAGAGAATTTTGATGTAGATAACAGAATTTTTCTGGACAAAATAAATACTGGCTAGACAACAATGCACTGAAACCCAATTGTCAACTGCTGAACATATTTATGTATAATAGTAATAATAACAATAACAATAATAAGATATGAGTGGCCGTAACCCTGAGAGATATCTCTAGGGATTTGCCATAGATATGGCATTCTGTCCTCAGTTTGTCTTTTTTTTTTTACTTAACCAATGACTTGGAAGAATAAAAACATAAAATTAGAGAGAATATTCTTTTGTATATTGGATGGCGATAGAAATAGCTGTAAGTATTTATTTCATATGCTACTTTGAGTCCCTAATGAGATATTTATAATCTTTAAAGCATTATATAAATGTCAACTATTATAAAAATATTTATAGACCATCTCTTTCCATATAATCAAATATAATCTTCTCTGCTAGTCAGTAGCTAGGTATGAAAAAGATGTCTCAGGCATCTGATATCTGAATGAACAAGCAGAATGAAAAGTTAAAAATGTATCATCATCAGTAGCTGAATAGTTTCCGTTCCAAACAGTTTTCCTGCAACAAATAACCAAGGAGCTGCTTTTATTCACATTGCACATAATTACCATTTGTTGCCACCATTTTTCATTAGGACATATTTTCATCCACATCGTGTCAAATGAAACAATATTATATGAAAAGTAAAAGTGCGATAAACCATAGATCAACTTTCCATAAAAGTGCAATGCTATCATCATCCATGAAACCTTAGCACATAGAAGACATGATTACTTAGTGCCAAAATATACAAATGGAACAGAAAGATCTCATCATTCATCTGAAAGCCTACAGAGACACTAACTGCCAAAGGGAAGCAAATAGAGAAAACTAATTGAAGGGTTTGATGTCTTTTGACTAACTTTACCAGGGCTATTTTTTTCTGTGACTTCCCTTGGGATCCCAAAGAAATGTGTAGTCCTCAAATTGAACATGTTTTGGGGTGTATTTTATCAACCGCTATTACTATTGAATGCTTCAGAATATATAAAATCTATAATGTTCCATATTAATAAAGATCAATGGTAGAATCATATCTGATTGACTGGTTCTTTAATTGACTGGTCATTGTAGAAAATGCCTTTTACCCATGTAGTTCAACAACTATTTTGCAGCTTGTAGTTGAGACACAAATAGGAACCCAAAGCTGGTATATGTCAGAGGGCAGAACTTGAACCCAGGTCTTTCTGACTCTAGTCTGTGTCTCTAGCCATTACATCCCGATGACTATTGTTCTTTAAAATGATCAGATTACTACTCATAACATGTTTAAAGAACAGTTGGGAGGCTTCTCAACCCATGAACACCAAAGACAACTTAGAAGGTCAGTGGGAAAAGTCTGTGACTGCAGTCAGAGAAGAACTTAGGTCTCAGCCACAAGTCTCGAGAGCGGCCCGAGGCCATGACTTTTTCCTGAGCTTCTGGCCCACAGACTGAGAAGGAATCAAGTGGCTGATCAGAGGGAGATTGCAGGGATCTCTTTGCCAGTGCTGAGGCAGGGATCTCTTGCTTTACAGGTACTTGGATCTGGGTCACAGTTCTGAGGGGCAGTCCTGGGGCAAGGAGGAGCACTGGTGCGGTGGAGCTTGTTGTGGCGGTGAAGAGGAAACACCTCGCCCTTTATCACAGCACCTTGGAAGAACTGAAAATTTACAGGTCTCTAGAAGTACCTCTGAAAACAGCTGTACAAACCTCTGAAGCTTGGGACCATACATTCTTCACATTGGAAGCAGACTCACACCTTAACAAAGAGTTTAAAACTCAAGTAATTGTCTGGGATCATGAGTAAGCAGTGCAAAAAGAGTCAGACTATATTATCTTACTTTGGTGACAAAGAAGATCAAAACATACAACCAGAAGAAGACAACAAAGTCAAAGCTCCTACATCCAAAGCCTCCAAGAAAAATATGAATCAGTTCCAGGCCTTGGAAGAGCTCAAAAGGGATTTTGAGAAGCAAGTAAGAGAAGTAGAGGAAAAACTGGGAAAAGAAATGAGAGGGATGCAAGAAAATCATGAAAAACAAGTCAACAGCTTGCTAAAGGAGACCCAAAAAAATACTGAAGAAAATAACACCTTAAAAAATAGCCTAACCCAAATAGCAAAAGAGGTCCAAAAAGCCAATGAGGAGAAGAATGCCCTAAAAAGCAAATTTGGCCAAATGGAAAAGGATGTCCAAAAGATTACTGAAGAAAATACTTCCTTAAAAATTGAAATAAAGCAATTGGAAGCTAGTGACTTTATGAGAAATCAAGACACTGTAAAACAAATCCAAAAGAATGAAAAATCAGAAAACAATGTGAAATATCTCATTGGAAAAACAACTGACCTGGAAAATAGATCCAGGAGAGAAAATTTTAAAATTATTGGGCTATCTGAAAGCCATGATCAAAAAAAGAGCCTAGACATCATCTTTCAAGAAATTATCAAGGAAAACTGCCCTGATATATTAGAACCAGAGGGCAAAATACAAATTGAAAAAATCCACTGATCTCCTCCTGAAAGAAATCCCCAAAGGAAAACTCCTAGGAATATTGTAGCCAAATTCCAGAGTCCCCAGGTCAAGGAGAAAATATTACAAGTAACCAGAAAGAAACAATTCAAGTATTGTGGAAAAACAATCAGGATAACACAAGTTTTAGCTGCTTCTACATTACAGGACCGCAGGACACGGAATATAACATTCCAGAGGGCAAAGGAGATAGGATTACAACCAAGAATCACCTACCCAGCAAAACTGAGTATGATTATTCAGGGTAAAAAAAAAATGGTCATTCAGTGAAATAGAGGACTTTCAAGCATTCTTGATGAAAAGACCAGAGTTGAATAGAAAATTTGACTTTCCAATACAAGACTCAAGTGGAACATGAAGAGGTAAACAAGAAAGAGAAATCATAAGAGACTTATTAAGGTTAAACTGTTTACATTCCTGCATGGAAAGATGATATTTGTAACTCATGAGACCTTTGTCAGTATTAGGGTAGTTGGAGGGGAAAAATTATATGTACGTTTATATAGATAAAGATATAGATAAAGAGGGCACAGGGTGAGTTCAAGATGAAGGGGTCATATCTGGAGAATAAAATTAAGGGGTGAGAGAGGAATATACTAGGAGAAGGAGAAAGGGAGAGGTAGAATGGGGTAAATTGTCCCACAAAAAAAAAACAGAAAAGAAAAGGCTCTTATAGTGGAGGGGAAATGGGGAAAGGTGAGAGGGAATGAGTGAATCTTATTCTCATAGGATTTGACTTAAGGAGGGAATAACATACACACTCAATTGGGTGTGGAAATCTGTCTCACTCTACAGGAAAATAGGGGGAAGGGGACAAGAGAGTAGGGGAATGATAGAGAGGAGGGCAGATTGGGAAAGGGAGTAATCAGAAGCAAATACTCCTGAGTAGGGACAGGGTCAAAAGAAAGAATAAAATAAATGGGTAGGTGGGATAGGATTAAGGGAAATAGAGTTAGTTTTTCACAGCATGTCTATTATGGAAGTGTTTTGCATAACTGCACATATATAACCTATATTTAGTTGCTTGCCTTATCAATGAGGGTGGGTGGGGAGGGAGGAAGGGAGAAAACTTGGAACCCAAAGTTTTAAAAACACACATTTAAAAAATATATTTTCACATGCAACTGGGAAATAAGAAACACAGGAAATGGAGTACAGAAATCCATCCTGCCCTACAGGAAAATTGAAGGGGAAGGGGATGAGAGAAGGGGGGGAGAGATAGAAGGGAAGGCAGACTAGGGGAAGGGGTATTCAGAATGCATGCCATCTTGGGGTGGGGGGAGGGGCGAGATGGGGTGAAAATTTGGAACTCAAAATCTTGTGGAAGTAAACGTTGAAAACAAAAAAATAAACAAAAATTACCGTTTAAAAAAAAAAGAACAGTTGGGAGAAGTTTGAAGCTTCGTTCTGTCTAGACTATAAATATGAAGGAGAGGGGATTTAAAAGTTAAGTCCTCTGTGACTTTGGGAGCTAAATGGTACAGCAGATAAAGTGCCAGGCCTGGAGTCAAGAAGACCTGAGTTCAAATCCATCTTCAGACACTTACTAGCTGTATGACCCTGGGCAAGTCACTTAACCCTGTTTGTCTCAGTTCTTCATCTGTAAAACGAGCTAGATAAGGAAATGACAAACAATTCCAGGATCTTTACCAAGAAAACCCCAAATGGGGTCACAAAGTATCAGGCATGATGGAAATGATTGAACAACAACAAAAGCTCTGTGCATTCAAGGGCTTTCCTCATCACAGAGTTCCTGCCCATTTCCGGGTTGTGTTTTTAGGTTGGACATAAGTGATATGACTAAAAAAAAAAAAAAAAAAAAGAATTCCCCAAGGCACAGACAAAACTTCTCATCACTTTAGAGTCATACTTCTCTGTGCGTGGTGGGAGAAGTGGAGGGGTTGGACATTGTCATAAACAGAACTTTAGCATCTTTTTTTTCCCCCTACACTGATTGAGCTTACAGAGCCCTGGGACCCAACAGTGCCTCTCGGCTCCATCACTGGTCAAAGCCTTATTAAAAACACCGAAACATACACTTAGAAAGGATCTTACCAGCACACACTGAGATTCAAGATTTGCCTTGCCTGGATTCTCTTCTTGTCTATTTTTTTTAAACAATTGAAAAACTTGTAAAACTTGAAAAGCTGGGACATTTTCACGGTAGCAAAACACTTGAAAAAAGTACACGTCCATCGAGTGAAGAATGATAAAGTTAGTTGCAGGAGGACAAGAAGGCAATGGAATGGTATTATTGTGCTTCGGCTAAAGGTGAATATAGTAGATACAGAGAAGCATTAAATCAAACTGTTGCAAAATCAAGTGAGCACAAGCAGAGAAACAATATATCCAATGACTGCAACAACTGTCAATGAAAAGAACAATAATCACAAAATAATCAAAACTCAATGTTGCAAAAGTATAAAGAACAAGCTTGGCCTCCAGAAGAAATGGCAGGAAATGCCTCTTCCTGATCCTTTGCGGAGCTGAGGGCTCATTGGTGTGGAACTCTTCATATAATATCATTTTTATGTGTCGATTGGTTTTCTCATTGCTTTTCTTTTTCTTCTTTTTGTAAAATCTTTGTTATAAAGAATGGCTCTCTGGGAAGGGGAAAGTGAGGGATTCAGGGGATAATCTAGGCAATGGGAAAACAAAAAAAAATATCTATATCTATCTATATATGTATGTATATATATGTATGTGTGTATATACGTATGTATGTATGTATGTATATGGAGGGAGGCGAGAGGGGGAGAAACAGAGACACACAGAGAGAGAAAGACAGAGACGAAAAATGCTGTGTTGGAAAGAGCACCAGGTAGGCAGGCAGGTTAAAGGGGTCCTGACCTGGTTCTTGCCAGTCTCTGGCTATATAACTTGACACAAAAGTGCCTCAACCTCCTCACGTCAAACAGGGGTATGTCTCACTAGATGATCTAGTGAGATAGAGCCATTCTACCTTTTTAAAGCCATTCTAAGAAAACAACAAAAATTGAAAGGTGTCTCACAAACACATGCAAGTCATCGCTAGATACTCAAAATGCTGAGAAACCAAACAGAAATTAAGGAAATTCTGATAACTAATGGTAACTATTTTTCTTTGCATCTCTATTTAACTGCATCATCACCTAGTCTTTGTTATGTTGCTGCCTTCCACTTACATTGCTCCTTTCTCAGGAGGCCAAGCAATCTGCAGGATTACAAACAAACAAAAATGCAGTTCTCTGCCCACTGCTTTCAAAGTCAGCTCCTTTAAACAGAGAAGAAGGAATCAACAGGTAGGGTCACACAGGCCCAGTTCTGACAACCGGGCATCGCCTACATGGCATGATTTGACAACATGGCAAGAGCTCTATGGCATAGGAAAGACTCTCTTTCATTGGCCAGGACAAGCCAAGGCTGAAAAGTTCACCAGCAGAGAAGCAGTCAGGTGAAAGGCATTTGTTTAAGTCTTTAGAAACCGAAATCACTTCATTATTAACATGAAAAAATCCCCTGAACCTTGCTGAACCAAGAGCTTACTTAATGGACCCCCTCAGCATTGCCAGTGTGGAGGAGTAGGAAGGGCATGAGATTCAAAATTAGAGGACAGGGAGTGAATTCCAGATCTGTAACTTCCACTCATGTGAATCTGAATAACCTAGTTCAATTTTCTGGCATTCAGTTTCTTTATTTGTAAGATGAGGTGTTTAGAATAAATGATCTCTAAGATGCCTTCTATGATCTAAATTCCATGAAGCTGGAATCAATTATTATTGCTATTGACATTGTGATTATCACGAATTCCCCTTTCTAGATAAGTTCACTATGTCCCGCACAGAGTTTATGAAGTGTTTTCCTTACAAAAAACGCTGTGAGGGACATAGCAAAAATTTTATTATATCCATTTTGCAAATGAAGACACAGGCTTAGGGAGAGTAATGGTTTGCCATGGTTATATAGCTAGAAAGTGTCCAATTTTGGAAATGAATCAAAATCTTCTGAAGTCAAATCCAACACTCTTTCCACCACCCCATGCTACCTCTGCTACATCTCACCTACTCCCTTTCTGGTTTAGTAGCAGCCCAGGCAGAAAGTGATTTCACAGGATATATGTGCCACATCTAGGGACCCCCATTGGGGAAGACTTGCACTCTAACATGCAGAGGATACAAAGGAAAATGAGAAACATCCTCCATACTCATGCAGCTTACCATCTAGTTGAAGAGAAAAACCACATGCACAAAAAACTACCATACAAGGTACAAAATAAAAGTTGGACAAATGAGGTAAAGAATAGTGTGATAGGTTGGATGAGGGATAGGTTGTTCCTCTGGCCAGTAGAGGTATGGGAGTCTTCATGGAGAAGATAATGGCATTTAAGCTAGTTTTGGAAGGATGAATAGGGGATGGATAGATGGATGAATGCATGACTGGATGAATGGATGGGAGAATGACTTGGCACTGCAGAGGACAGAAGAAAACTGGAAATTAGGGAGTTGAAACTCATAACAAACAGGGAGATACATCATGGTCTTTGTTGAGTACAAGTCACCTAGCTTAGGTAAGACTCAGCCTCAGATACTGGAAGAACTAGGGGAATGTGGTGGTTAGCCAAGGGATCTTTGGAAGCTAATGGAAAGAATGAGAAAGTGAACAAAGACAGGCAAATATCCACAAAAAGGGAAGAGACGATGATATGGAAACCACAGGCCGATGAGCTTCTCTTCATCTTTTGGAAAAGTTCACAAAATCATGGATTCTGAGAATCCCTCAGCAGTCTCCAGTTCAAACCATGTCTAACCAAGATTCCTGACAATAACATTGCCAGCAGCCACTAGAATCTACCCAATGACCAGAATGTATATTAAAGGAATAATTAGGGAAGGGGAGGCTCTGATTACAAAGAGCCAACATGACTTTGTTCAAAATAGATCGTGTTTTTGGATGTGGCCAAGATGGGGATTTGTCTGACTTGATGATGTATATCTATGTACAAAAATGTGGGCTGCTTATTTTTTTTTTCCTTTTTTTTATTGAGGAGGAAGGGGAAGTAGGGGAAAATGCTTCATAATTGAAATTTAAAAAAAAAACAGACTGCATCAGAACAATCTTCTTTCCTCTCTTTCTTTTTTTTTAAATAGGTGTCCCACCATGGTGGATAAGAAAAATATGATGAATATAGTTTACTAGACTTTACCAAAGCTTTTGTTTTATTTCATGTCCTATTTTTGTGGCAATGATGGAAACATAATTATACTGATGACCTACTGTTGACTGGGTTGAATGAAGCCCCAGGGCCAAGATTCTTGATCAGATGGTGGCCTAAGTCTAAGAAAATCCAGGGTCTGTCTTGCTTAGGCAAGTTTTAGGGAATACAGTAGGTAAAGAGAACATAGATGATTCTGGACATATTGCAGGATTAAACTACTGATACTTCCCCACTTTCTGAAATAAAGTGAAATGAAGTGAATCCCAGACTTCCTTGTTCTCCCAGGGTTTTAAAGAACACACAGTTTCTACCTATGTTCCCTGATGGACTCCATCAATTGAGTTACCCTCAAGTCCACACTTGGTGTGACCCAGAACAGGCTATAGTCCCAGAGGATCTAAAGTGAGCTGTCCAGCAGCTTCTCCTCCTAGGCTCTCATGACCCTATAAGGATTCTGATTTTAGATTTCTCTGTCCACAAGAACCAGGCTGAGTGCCTGGCAGGTGCCTATGGGTGGCCAAACCAAACAAACATCAGGCTCACATATTCCTCAACCTTTCCCTAAAAGGCAATGTGCCCCTTTCCCTCCAACTTAAGGCATGAGGTTTACCCCTGTTAATCAACAGTTTCACTATCATACCTTTGACTGCCAGGGTCTGGTCTCCCACCTTCCAGAAGCAGTCAGCAGTGAATCCATTCCACTTACTTTACCACTTTTGAAAAGTAATAGCCTACCTGTTACTGGGTCCTAGTTGCTAGGGAACAGACAATGTAGGATTATATCCTTTGTCCAGAATGAGTTGGGTGATGCAAAAATGTCCTTTTTAACAAAATAATAGTAATAATAATAATAATAATAACATACACACACACACACACACACACACATATATATATATACATATATATATATCACTTACTATATGCCAGGCACTGTGCTAAGTGCATTATAATTATTATCTCATTTGTGATAACAACAACCCTGGGAGGTAGGTGCTATTATTATCCCCATTTTACAGATGAGAAAAGTGAGGCAAACAGAGGTTAAGTGACTTGCCTAGGGCCACATGGCTGGTAAGTGTCTGAGGCTGGATTTGAACTTGGGTCTTCCTGACCCCAGGCCCAGGGCTCTATCCACTGTACCACCTCACTGTCCCTAGATGAAGTGGGCTCAGGAGACCTCTATCATTAAAAGGAAATGATATCAAAGTCACTTAGGTGTTAGTGTCTTCCACAGACAAGTCTCAGATCTGCCATAGAATGAGGCATCCAGCCTAAAACCCGATGCCCTCATTCCTCTACTACCTTAATGGGCCCCCACCTATCCAAGGACCTAACTCCTAAGGAACCTTGTTCTGTGTAGTTTACCAACAGCTCCACCATGGGAAGGAAAGGAGAGGGGTTGCAGGGTGAGCCCATGGAATCTTATATCAACACTAACAAGACTGGATTGGCCCAGGAGGCTCAGGTACGAGTTACACTCCATTAATGTAGCTCACTGGTGGCCTCAGGCCATATTAGTTGTGGCTTGCTGGATACTCATTCATGTGGAGTCCAAGACCTTCAGACATGGCAGATGCCCCAAGGCCCTCTGTGCTGCCACACTCATTCCCCTGTCCAGATTTCCTTCTGTATTGAGAATGCCTAGCCCATTACCAGTGAGCTTTATGTCTCTTCTCCCCTTTGGTACTCACAGCAGCCTGATGCAGTGGTAGGCACTAACCATAGTTATTATTATTCCCCATTGTACACATGAAGAAACTGAGACCCAGAGAGTCATAGAGATGACTTGCTTAGAGTCACAGAGCTAGCCAGTGAGAGATGGTAGCTTCAAATCCAGGCTCCAAGCCCAGGACTTTTTTCACTGAACAACACAATCTCCCAAGAATCTTTCTGCTATGACACTGGCTCATGGCCAATACCTTCAGTTTTTCCATCAGCATAATTTGTTGGATTCAGGGTGCTCTAGTGGTTGTAATTGGTAAATCCATGATTTTGTAATTTTTTTCCTAAGACAATACAATCATAATATCATAGGATCAAATATTTAGATTGATCCAAATGGTCATCTAATACCACCCTCTCATTTTGCAGATCACATTATGGTCACATAGGCAGGAAATACCTGAGCCAAGGTTTGGACTTAAGTCCTGTGAACTTAAGCACAGCACTCCCTGCTTTAACCCGTCTGAGCACCAGTTGTCTTAGTTTGTCAAGGAATAGAAAGCCAGCTGACCATTCTCATCATGGCAGTACTTTACCCAAGGAGGAAAAAAAAATCTGGGATGACATCATAGGGAATTCCTGATATAGGAACTTCCTTCACAAGGGCAGGTCTTAACTCTTCAGTGACTTAGTAAATAAGTCCCAGGAAACTGAGTATCAAACATTTGAATATAGCCAGCAACAGGGCCTGAACCAGATTTAAATGTAATTAAGAAATATTTAATAAAATAAAAATACAGTTGAACATAGATAATATGATAGGTGGTTTTCTAAATCAACATGCAGCCTGCAGGAATCTTTCTGTATGGATTAGTGTTCCTTCTCCACACTGTATGTGGCCTAAGGGAGCTAGAATATAATCAACTTCCCCAAGTTTACAAAACAAGTATCAGCCGCAGTGTCAGAGCCTGAATGTCCCTGACTACATGCCATTCTTCCTCCACTATGTCTCACTGTCTCTGGATCAGGAATTCTGATATTCTGCCATATTCTGTGTTTTTTTGTTTTGTTTTGTTTTTTGTTTTGTTTTTTTTGTTTTTGTTTTGACTAGGCAATGGGGTTATGTGACTTGCCCAGGGTCACACAGCTAGTAAGTGTCAAGTGTCTGAGGCTGGATTTGAACTCAGGTCCTCCTGACTCCAGGGCTGGTGCTCTATTCACTGCACCACCTAGCTGCCCCATACCCTGCCGTATTCTACCATAAAGACATCCAGCAACATCCAAGCTTTGTCAGCAAGACTCGTAATAATCTCTCCAGTACAAATTACTCTCAGTTCCACCTTTAATTCATCCCTCAGTTACTATTGAAACTTTACTGAGTCAAGTGGCTGACCCACAGTCACTGCAGCTCTCCTGCAGTCTGAGTCCTCATTAGGTAGTCTGGGTCTCTGCTAGTTGTTTGATCACTGCAAATGCACCATACGGCCCAGATGTTCTTTCATCCAGAGGGCAGATATCCCTTCACTTTCCTCTGCCCTATATTTTTTTTCCTTCTTCCTGCCAGAATGAATAAGTGCTACTTATTTTTTTTTTCATTGAAAAAGATGTACTCTCCAGTTTGGTCTGTTACCTGTTTTGCAATTCTGGAATACAGGTCATTGGCTCTGAAAAATTGAAGATTTTTCAAAGACTAAAAATTTAACTATTCTGTGTCCCTAATTACCACTGTCTGATTCTATTAAGTTTCATATTTTTTTTTTCCCCTGGAAAAACTAGCCATGTTCCTGGCACATTCCCCACCCTTTCCCAGAAAAATGTTCTCCTCCCTATTCCTCAAGAGGCTTGGAAGAATCTCCCTAGTTGACCTTTGTCCTCATGTCTTCAGAAATCCATTTTTCCTCAATTCATCCGGCCTTTATCATTCATTTGACTTTACTTGAGGTTGGCAGCTTCATTTTTTATGATTTATTAATAAAACCATGTTTTTTCCACTAATTTTTACAACTCCATGAATTGCTCTGTTTCTCTACTATGGCTGCTTGGTTTTGTTTGTTTGTTTTACGTTTTGTTTTTGTTTTAAATGTTCTACCTCTTAGGGTCTCGGAATTTCACTCTGAGGTTTTTCTGTTTGTCCCCCCCCCCCCCATTCTTGTTGAGTGTCCACCTACCAGCCTGATTTCCCATTAGCTTTGGTTGCATGAAGCCAATCTTTTTTTGGGAGGCCCTTTGTCATGTTTATTCGCCATGGTCTTTATTTCCAGAAGTATATGCTAATACTTATTATATACCTAATTCTAGGACAAATGCTTATCCTAGCAATGGGGAATCACTTAAAAAGAGAAAGAAAGGTTTCCTAAACCCTAGCTTTCCCATTTTCTCCTTCAACGTGTGAGGAAAAAGGAAGCAGTTGTCCTGTTCCCTCTAGTGTCCAAAACAGGACTCATCATCACCTCTCCCTTAAAACCTCCCTGTGCTCCTGACTTGCCTGTTTTAGTTAAAGACATTCTCATGTTTCCAGTCAATCAGATGTTAAACCTTGCCATCCTCTCCTCTGCCCGCCCCCGCCCCCACCCCCTCCTGTCCAATCAGCTGTCAAATCTTTTTGGCTCCATGAACACATCTTTCAAATCTATCTCCATACTCAGACTGATTTAGGCACCTATCACCTCGTCCTGCATTATTTCAGTAGCCTCTTAAATTGTCTGCTGCTCTCTTACCCATTTCAAAACCGTCAACACACAATTGTCAACATAATTTTGCTAAGTTACAGGTACCCACCACCTTCCTCAGTGTCTTCTAAGATGATATATAAAATCTTCTGTTTTAAGTATAATTTGCCTTTACAATTTGACTATAGTCTGCTTTTCTCAGCGTACTGTATAAGTAGAATCAGGGCTCTGAGCTGTCTTGTTTTGTTGTGTGTCCAGAGAGTTGGGCATTCCTGCAAAGGTTTGTGGGTAGGTTGGACTTTGCGACCCTAAAGGATGAAGATATAGTGCTTTCCCATGAGTAATTTCACTACCCTGGGACAAAACCATGGATGTGCTTGTGTAATTTGCTATCAATTTTCTGTTAATATTTTACTTCTTTCTCAGAATATGAAACATGTAAACACTCAACTGCCAATCTTCACTGATTCTCTTGGCCTTATACAACCACTTCAACCACTCGACTTTGTGACTCCCTCTTCCGGCTAACTTCCTACCACCTTCATATGATATTTCACGTTCTCAAAAGATTATAAATTGGTCAACTGCACTCAGCTCTAAGAGTTTGACTATGGTATCTCTTGATGTGGCCATAGTCTTTTCATTTGCAGCTCTAAGTAATAATGTGTAATTTCTTGGTGAAACAAACAAATTCAGAGTATTGCTTCAATTCTGCTGGACAGATTACTCTCATTCATGTATACTACCTCCTAGCTAAACTGGTCTTATTGTTCCTTGGACATGACACTCTACCTCCAATCTTCATGTGTTTGCACAAGCTGTCCCTGATGCCTGGCACGCCTTCCCTCCTCACTTTAATATATTAGAATCCCAGCCGTTGTTCAAAGCTTAGCTCAAGAGCTGACTCCTATAGGAAGACAGTCTATCTTCCTGCTCTGCGTACTATACCCAGAAATGTCTTTGCATATAGTTTGTGTTTAATTTTCTGTCTCTATCTTGCTTCCCCCTAAGAGAATGTAAATGCCTTGATGTTAGAAATTGTTTTTCCATTGTAATTTTATTTCTATAGCCTGTGATCTGGCCTATGGTGGGTGTTTAATAAATGCTTGTTGTCAAATCAATGTGGATTGATTGATTTTAAAATATTGTCGACTAGGGTTTATTATTTTATCTTCAAAAAGACACTCAGTATCGTAAACAGTGCCCCTAACCCTCTTTTCTCTCTCCCTCCTCTTTCAGCAACCTTATTCAAGAGGACTTGAGTTCAAATTCAATACTTATTACCTTTGTGACCTTAGGTACTCCCTCGCCATCAGTTTCCTCATCTGTAAAAAGAAGAGTTGGCCTACATGGTCTCTAACATCCCTATCAGCCCTGGTCTATTATCCTGTGATCTTTCACACTTTGCACTAATGGCCCCTGGAGCAGTGGAGTCAGGAAGACCTGGATTTGAATCCTGCCTCAGACCTTCGTGAGCTGTCTAACCCTGGGCAAGTCATGCATCTTCTCTAAAACTCGGTTGTTGTTTTTATCTACAAAATGGGAATCATGATACCTATAGCCCTTCTCTCTCAGTATTGTTGTAGAAAATGAGATCAAGCATGTGAATAATGTTGCAAATAAAAGCATTGGATAAGCAGCTTTTCATAACGACGTGATTAACATCTGTACCTGCAGCCTGGACTGTTGGCCCAAGCTTCAGATCCTATGCCCAGTCTCCCAGCAGGATATCTATAGCCAATGTCCCAGGGCATTCAGGCCCTATCATGTCCAAAATCAAATTCATTATCCACCTGCCCCTCCCCAAGACCTGCTCCTCTTTCTAAAGCCCCTTCTCCATCAGGCCAGCCCATTCGCCCACACACTGGTCATACCTCTGAGACATTTCTTAGAACTGACCACACCATCTCCTTCCCATCCTCCACCCCGTCTTGTCAAGGCCGTCATTACCATCTGAGGGGAGGCAGCTGGAGCTGTCTCACTCGGCTTCCCTTTTCAACTCTTTCCTCTCTCCAAAACATTCTTCATGCCTGTGCCAGACTTATCTCCGGCATGTACATATCTGGAAACATCACTCCTCTGCTCAAAGCCATTCAATGGCTCCCTACTGCCCACCGAATAAAGTTCAGTAAAGTTATATGGACTATTTGTGCACGACCTGTGGTAGAGCATTCCGTGCTCGTATTAGTCTGATCAGCCACAGTCAGACACGCTGTACTTTGGACTAGATGTAGTGATGTCATTTTGTTTCTCTTTAAGCACTAAGGAGAACACCCAACTGTCCATAGAATAAAGTTCGTGCCTCTTTACCTGGTATTCAAGGCCCTCTACAATGTGGTACACTCATACTCCTCCAGGCTTATTTCATGTCTTCACTTGTTTTATGCTCCAAACAAACTGGACTGGTCACCACCCCAACACAGAGTGCCTCACAGTTCGCTATCAATTTCCTCCTTTTGTCAATGCTCACCTATTTCCATCTCTAGACTCCCTCCCTATCCTTTAAGCCCAACTCTAAGGCTGCCTCCTACTGAAAGTCTCTCCTGATTACCATGACAGGTTCTGACCCAATCCTCATGATCCACTTTGTTTGCACTCTGAAAACACTCATAACATAACTTATTTTGGACTCTTTATGCCCTCACAAGAGCCTCATAAAAAAGAGTGCCCTGGTTTCTCCCTTAGTGCTAGCTAGTACAGGGCTCTGAACACGGTGTGTGCTGGCTACATAGCGGCTAACTCCTTGGCTTGGAGGACACAGCTCTTTGTTAGTTGGTATCCCAAAAAAAGGGTAACAGAAACATTCTGACTTACCTTTAGGAATCCAGCTAGATAGATACACACGCTGAAATCAATTTTCACAGGTTCCCTCCTTGACCAGCCACAGCTGCCCCTGGGACTAACCCAATTATCAGCCACTAACAGAGTGGAACTTCAGCTGCAGCTGGGGAGGTGGAAGGGAGGAAGCTGCAGATAATCCTTCATGGATAATTCCATCCCAGCAAATAGAAAATCTCTGTAGAACCAGAGGCGTGAAGGGCTACGGAGCAGACACTTAAAGGCAAGAAACAGATGAAAGCAGACGACCCCCACCATCCAGGAGAGGGAGACTGCGCACATCAGGACAAAGTCACCAAGCACATCCTGCGGGAGGGCAGAGGAGAGCAACACAAGGGCAAGAGTCCTGGTGTTAGAGTCAGAGGGCCTGGGTTCAAATCCCACCTTGCTATTTACTGCCTGTGTGCAAATGGGTGGTGCATAGGATAGAGCACTGGACCTAGAGTCAGGAAGACCTGAGTTTAAATCCAGCCTGAGATACTTAGTAGCTGGGTGACTGAGCAAGACATTTATCCTCTCTCAACCTCAATTACCTCATTTGTAAAATGGGGATATGATAGCACCTGCCTCTCAGAGTGGCTGTGAGGATAAAATGAGATAATATTTGTAAAGTACTTTGCAAACCTCAAAGTGCTACATAAATGCAATTATTGTTATTATTATTTCAATGAAAATATTCCCTGCCCTCTGGAGCTTACAATCCTAGACCAAGTCTTGAAGAAAGTAATGGAAATAGAGATTATTCCAAGAAGAAAGACCTATAAGAACCAAAGTGGAAATGGACTTGGGAAGGAGAGATGGATAAAGGTCCCAAACTTGAGGGCAGATAAAGGCCGTGGGGAAGCTTGTGCCCACTTACTGCATACTCTTGCATCTCATCAAAGGAGTTTGCATTTGATAGAAGAAACATTCAGGAAAAATTAATGATTCTTACTTAGATGAATGAAATGCTGAAAATGGTGGGAGATATCTAGGTTGATGAATACTCGACTCTGCCCTCCCCACCCTCCCCTCGGCAAGTAGGAGTTCTTCCAAAGGGGGTTGGCCAGAAAGAACCAAGGGGACACACAAAAACAGCTTCCTATTTTATCAGACTCAGTCCACCTCAGCGGGAAGAACTCCCACCCTAATATGTACTCACAGCTCACGTTCATCTAGGTCAATAGCTAGATACATTTTGCAAAGCCCTTTCTCTAACAATTAATTAACAGGCACCTTTACTGGCCAGGCTCTGTGTTAAAGGCTGGGGACTCAAAGAAAAAAGTGAAACTCTCCAGTGATTTCAAAATCTAGATGAGACATAACATGTGCACATGTAGGTCTATACCAAAAGTGCATGGGATGATTTGAGGGAGCCATTAGAAGCTGGGGTGAGGGGATCAGGAAAAGCCTTGGATAGGAGGTGACCTTTGAATGCTTTTAGGGAAGGTATGGATTCTAAAAGTCAGAGGTGAGAAGAGAGCAATGGGCCAGAACCAAAAGGCAGCCTGATCAAAGACTCAATATGTGATCTCATTGATATTGATGGAAATAGCAGATATTGGTTAAGTAAATAAATGAGCTGGTTGATAACAAGTACTATGGAAGGAAGAACAGAAAGGGAGGGATGGGTCTGTGTGCCTTTAGTAGAGGAGAAAGCTGGGCTTCATGAGGGTTGGACGACACCTGGCTAATGAGGAAGCGAAAGACAGCTCTAAAGTCAGGAGTCCCAGTGGTGAGAGGAAGTGAAATCGAGGTCTCTCTTTGCTGTGGTGAGGTTTGTATTGGAGCACGTTCCATATTGTAAGGGGTGGGACTCCGAGGCAGAATGGGTAGTGAGATGGAGCTAAAGAAGAATGCAAGTTAAGATGCAAAGCTAACTAAGTGTGAAGACCACCAGCTCCTTTGTGCTCTGGGCTGGCTCACCCCCTCCATTCCCTTCTGTCTTATTCCTTCCTCTCTCTCTTCTCCTCACTCTCTTCCCCTACCTTTCCTTCCTCTTCTTTTCTTCTCCCCTCCCTCCCTCCCTTTTTTATTTTTGCCTCCTCTACCATCTCCCTTACTCCCCCTCTTGTCTTCTCTCCTTTCCCCTCTATCTTCTGATTCCCCCTCCCTCCCTCTCTATGTTCTCTCTTCCTCCCTCTCTTCCCTTCCTTCTCTCCCCCTCCCTTTCTTTCACACCTCCTCTCCCCTCTCTTTCTCCCTTTTTCTCTCCTTCTCCCTCTCCATCATCTACTAATTCCCCTCCATCCTCCCTTTCACTTCTTAGGAGGCTGAGACATTGCTGTATACTAGATAGAGATAGCAGGATTTCAGGTCAGAAGAATCTGGATTCAGATCTGTCCTCATTTATTAGCCATTTGATCTCTCTGTGCGTGTGTATATCCATACACGGAATGAATGTGTGCATATGTACATACATATGTATATACATCTACATACATATATACATACACACGCATTGAGAGAGAGGGCCTAGCATATCATGGAAAGCCAGATAGAGCATTGAACTAGGACTCATAATGACATGAATTCAAACTACCACCCACACTAAAAAGCCATGAGACCACGGGGCAAGTTAAATAATCTCCCTGAGCCTCAGTTTCTCTTTTGTAAAATGGGGCTAATGGTACCTTATGACCTAATTCATAGAGTTGGGGGAAGGTGCAGATAAGAGAAATCACGTTAAGCATGCTGCCAACTTTAAAGTGAGCCTGCTGTCAATGGAAGCTACCATTCTGGTAGGTGTCTAAGTATTACTCTTTAGGGAAACTTTCTCAGCCCAAAAGAGGCTCTTGTTTTATTCTTTGCTCTCCTCTCAGTTCTTGGGTGGGAGGGACAGAGAATGGGATTTCCTGAGCTTGCACAGAGCCTAGGCAAGAGCCAGTGTGGCATGAGCCCAATTGTCTATTCTACTACTTGACATGAGCGTGGTTGTTCGTTACACTCTTATGATTGCTCCACTTGGAAAAGAGTCTATGATGAATAAAACCAAATTGACAGAAGGAAGTTTCTTAGTTTTGGCCTAAAGGGCTTCTCCTGGATAGGATTCCACTTCTAAAAAGGTCCTTGCCAGGAGGCCTCAGTGTCATCCAGCAAACCACACCTGGACCATGAGAGTGAGGAATCTTGATACACCCACTTCAATGCAGATCTTGTAAGTATACCCTTATGTTTGCAGAGCAGGAGGCCCTGCAAACAGAGAAGAAATGATGATGAAATAGACAATGGGTCCTGCCCTTACAGTCCAGTGGAAGACCTCTATAAAAACACAAAGAATGCAGTGACAAACTAAAAAAAAAATTATAACCCATCAGCATAAAAAAGTGTACAGGAGTAAAGCTCTAGGAAGAGAGAGTAAACAAAGCTTTGTGGAAGAGGGGAAGTCAAATGTCAACCAGTCAATGTCAGAAAAAAAAGGCAGTTTAGGCCTGGGCTTGGGTGTGATCAAAGGTTTGGAAGTGGGATAGCACAAGGCACATTCAGGGGTTCTTCAGTTGATTTGCAGTCAACTGCATCACTAGGCACCAAGGTTACAAGATGACCTTTTAGTTCATCAAAAATAAATAGTCTGTAATGGTTAAAAGAATTGTGTAGCTTCTATTAGAATACAAGTTATTCCCCAATTAATAAATGGTCAAAGGATATGAACAGGCAGTTTTCAGACAAAGTAATCAAAGCTGTCCACAGTCATATGAAAAAGTGTTCTAAATCACTATTGATTAGAGAAATGCAAATTAAAACTCTGAGGTACCACCTCACACATCCATCAGATTGGCTAATATGATAGAAAAGGAAAATGATAAATGTTGAAGGGGATGTGGGAAAAATGGGAAACTAATGCACTGTTGGTGAAGTTGTGAACTGATCCAACCATTCTGGAGAGCAATTTGGAACTATGTCCAAAGGGCTATAAAACAATGCATGCCCTTTGACTCAGCAATACAGCTGCCAGGTCTGTATCCCATAGATTAAAAAAAAAGAGGAGGAAAGGACCTATTTGTACAAAAATATTTGCAGCAATTCTTTTTGTGTTGCAAAGAATTAGAAACTGAGGGGATGTTATCAATTAGGGAATGGGAATACTATTGTGTCCTAAGAAATGACAAGCAGGCAGACTTCAGAAAAACCTGAAAAGACTTGAATGAACTGATGCTGAGTGAAGTGAGCAGAACCAGGAGAGCACTGTACACAGTAACAGCCACATTGGACAATGAACTGTGAATAAGTTAGCTCTTCTCAGCAATAAAATGATCCAAGACAATCCAAAAGACTCATGATGAAAAGTCCTTTCTACCTCTAGAGAAAGAACTGATGGAGTCTGAATGCAGCTCAAAGCATACTTTTTTCCACTTTCTTTATTTCTTTTCTTTTTGGTCTGGGTTTTCTTTCACAATAGTACTAACATGGAAATATGTTTTGCATGACTGCACATATACGACCTTTATCAAATTGCTTACCATCTCAGGGAGAAGGGGGAGAAGGGAAGGAGTGAATTTGGAACTTAATTCTTTTAAAAATTAATATTAAAATTGTTTTTACATGCAATGAGGGAAAATGAAATATTATTTTAAAAATAACAAAATAAAACCAAAAAAAGAGAGAAAGCAAGAATTGTATAGCTTCCTGAAGGTTAAGAAATTGCATCTCATCCTCCTATCTGATATCTTATAAGATCTCCTTGGCAGCCATAGGAAGGATGGATTGAAGGAAAGAAAATAGAAAGCAATAAGGGCCCATACTTGAGATGCAGGGTGGCACTGTGGAGAGGACTGGCCTTGGAGTCAGGAAGAGTAGGGGGTTGAAATCCTGCTCCATCCATACAGGATTAGCTATGCAGGCCATAGCTGTGAGCCTCAGTTTCCCCCATGTAAAACAGGAATGAAGATTAGCCTTCTCTCACAGAATTGTTCTCTGAGGAATGAGATAACATATACATATACATATACACATATATACACATATGTGCATATATACACATATATACACATATGTGTGTGTGTGTGTGTGTGTGTGTGTATATATATATATATATATATATATATATATATATATATATTATAGAGAGAGCTTTGCATACCCTCATGTACCAAAGAAGTGTCAGTCCTTCTTGTCATAGGATGGTGCAGCCAGAACAGAAAACCATGGAAAAGATATTGGGGAAAAAGGAGAGAACTGACCTACTTTAATATTCTTTCCAACCTCAAACCACATTCATCTGTCGAATAGAGGAATTGTCTCACCTGAAGACAAGAAGCTAGTACCAGCCAAAAACAAAGCAACAAACAAGCAAAAAACCCTGTGTTTGGGAACCCCTGGCTCTACGAATGGTGGGATCAGTATGAAACCCGTAACTGCAGAGGGAGGGATCCTTCCTGTGTTTTCACTCCACTGGCATGCTGATCCCCAGTTAATGATTTGGGAGCTGACTTTAAGCCCCAAAATTATGATTGTGTCAATCACAGGTATGAGGGAGCGGGGTGGTCTGGCCAGAAGACTTGGGAGGAAAATGAACATCGTCTTCTCTTCTTTGAAGGCCTCTGTGGCACTTGATGAAAGAAGGATTCACTTTAATCTGCTTGGCCACTCGAAAGAACCAGGATCGGTCAGTGGGAGGTAAGGCCAATTGAGGCTTGATTTAGGAGAAACTTCTTAATGATGATGATTGTTTCCAAGTAGAATGGATTGCCTTGAGGGTGTTGGAGTAAGGAGCCCCACCTTGCCACTGGTAAGGAGGTAAGCACTTGTTGGGATACTGCAAAGGGAGCTTTGGGGCCCCCTCCCCCAAGTCAGGTAAGGTGGACTTTTGTAGCTGTTCAGTCATTTCAGTTGGGTCTGAATCTTGATGTGTCCATTCGGACTTTTCTTGGAAGAATTACTGGAGTGCTTTGCCATTGCCTTCTTCAGCTCATTTTACAGATGAGGAAACTTAGGCAAACAGATTTAAGTGACTTGCCCAGGGTCATTTAGCTAATAAGTGTCTGAGGCTGGATTTGAACTCAGGTCTTCTTGACTCCAGACCTGGTGCTGTATCTACTATGCCACGTAAACATCTCTGAAATCTCCCCTGACTCTGAGATTCCATCATTCTGTTAATGGGGCTGGCTCTGGAACCTCAGGTCCAAGTGGAGGGCAGCTCCAGGGGATATCTGAGGGCAAAGCCATGGCAAATTGAGCCAATGCAAAGGCAACACCTACATTAGGGGAAGCTTGAAGAAAGGGGCCCTGAAGTCTCACACAGATCCATCTCCTTCAACATTCTGCCCTGGGGAGGCAGCTCCCCAGGCTTCGGAGCTAGGACATGGGACGCAAGAGTCAGGAAGACCTGGACTCAAATGCTTCTGCCGTTTACAAGCTGTGTGACTATGGGCAAGTGACTTGCCATCTCTCAGCCTCAGTTTCTGTAGCTGTATAAAGGGGGATAATAACCCCTATCATAATCAGTCAATGAGAGGATTGTGTCTGTTTCCAGCACAGCGCTAAACTTTGGAAATACAAAGACAAACCGGTAGAAACCGTTTCTACCCTCAAGGAACTTATATTCTTGGTGGAGCTTTATTAATTTTTAATGTGAGCATTAAATCAATAAATAGTATAAGCCCTGGCTTGATTTATTGTTTTGTTGGTTGCCTAGACTTAAGAAAATATTAGCGAAAATATTCATAATGCAGATTGAATTTAAAGTGTATACTACATATACATATATTCATATGTGTAAGTATACATATATAGATACATTGTATATGTATGTGTATCGTGTGTGTGTGTGTGCTGGTTGTTAAACACAAGCACATCACTGTATATAGGGATATACAAGATATATACAAATCTAGTACAAGGCAACTGTTCCACTGGAATTGCGTTGCACTAAATATTGTTACAAAGCAATCTGGGGAGTAGAAAAGTTTGGGTTGGAGAAATGAGACAGGACTTCTTTACCTTGTACATGCTTGGGCGCCTGGTGATGTCTATGGACCCTTTCTCAGACTAATATTTTTAAGTGCAAAAAAAAAAATCAATGCATAGGACTACAAAGGAAATAGATTACGTTGCAATATGGTTATGTATCTATATTGATATGGCAATAGGTATAAAAGATTATGGGCCCCAAATTAAGAACTTCTAGTCTAAGAGCAAGAAAGTCAGAGTCAAGAGAACTAGGCTCTTGTCCAAGCATTATCAATCCAGGAAGGAGTCTTTATCACTTAAACTCATTCTTACCTGCTGCTCAGTGGCAGAAATTTGACCTTCAGAGCTTGACTCCAATAATTGAAAAGACCCTACACTTAGCACAGTGCTTGGCACAAGGTGGTTGAAGTGCCTTTTTATTGATTAAAGCTTTGGAGCCCTGTTAAGGACAACAAAGAGCAATTGGAGGAATCAGATTTAGCGCTGAAAGGGAGGCGGGGAAGAATGCTGCATTTGGAACCAAAAAACCAGGGTGCAGATCTGGATGGGACCTTGGGAAAGCCACTTAGCTTCTCTGGGCCTCAGTTTCCTTAACTGTAAGACGAGGGATGAGACTCAGTGGCCCTTAAGCACTGAAGCTAAAATCCTACTTCAACCACCACAATTTACAGGTGAAGAAACTGAGGCCAAGAGAATGAAGTGTTTTGCCCGAGGCCTCATAGGAAGTGAGTGAGCCAAGGCTGAAGTCCTATTCTGTGACTTTGACCCCAGCATCCCATTCTACCATAGAAAAGACAAGTTACTTTAGGACACACTTTGAAATAAGAGTGAGAATGTCAAGAGGTAAGTGGGTATTTGAGAGAAGGCAGAGCCAGATGAGTGGAAAGGGGACAGAGACAGAGAGAGAAAACATGGAACTAACATCTGAAAGTCAAACTTTGCCAACTTCCTAAGTGGGTGGAGAGATCTGGTCCCATACTCCCATGACCCCATACAAGGTCATCTGTCTATCTGTCTCTGCACATTTGTCTCAATCTGTCTTTCTCTTTCTCAAATGGAAACACATGTATGCATGTATATTCATGTACATGTGCATCTATAGGTACATACATATATAGCACATGTGTGTGGAGTCCATTGCTTTCAGCCTCCAATGCTCCCTTTTCCGTAATACAAAGGAAGAAAGTGGGAGATAACATCCCCAGAGAGCTGGAGCTTGCCTCTGGATAGGACATGACTACAACCCACTTGGATTTGTCTTCAAATATCTCAAAATGAGTGAGAATCCCTTGGGGTTTGGTGACTAATTGTAAAACATTGGAAGCAAACAACAGGCTTGCCACCTTTGCTCCAGATCTCCCTGAACATCTGTAGTAGAGACAAGCTGGAGCCCCGAGTTTGTGGGTGCAGCTACCACTCCCTGAAAGCCCAAGCATGGCCAGGAGGGAATAGAACCCAGCTTAGGGGAGAAGACAGATCACCATCTCAAGAGGCTGGCCACCTTTGGGGCCTATTCCGGGGTATGCCTGCAGGTGATGAGTCAAGAAAGGCAAGCAAGCAGTGGCAGGCCTGGGCATCTGGAGGCCTGGCTTTGTGATTTTTGTCACTAGCGTCAATCTCTCCTCCCAGTTGTTTGTCTCCAGATGTTGTCCTGCTGAAAACATCCAGATGCTCTGATGCAGGCAAAAGCTCCATATATAAATGAAGTCTCCATTTGGCTAGAATTGTATTGGTAAAGAGAGAGGACAAAAGCAGGGGATCCCATTTTCCTCAGAGAAGAAGCTTGCCCTTTCCTCCCATGGCTATCAAAAAAATTATAAATGAAGGGATGTCAACCCACACGAGCTTTAATGAGGGTGTGCTTAATGGTCTAGCCAATTACACAACTCTAAAGTTTTCTAGTATAAATTTTGAAAATATAGCATACTTTTTCTTCAAGAAATAGTATCAGAAGGAAAATCTGAGTGGCCTCTACTGAAAATTCAAGCTAAGAAAAGGCTTTTGGGGGAGAATGGTCTGAACCTCCATAGTAGCTATGGAGCCATCATTTTGTTTTCTTTAGTAAAATGCTTCTGATTATAGGAATAAAATCAGATACCTAAGAAAGAAATATGCTATTTGCTCATCGTGCCTTGAGAAGGAGTCTCATCCTTCGATGTCTCATGAACGACAGCACATATAGCCATTGCTTGGCTCCTTTTTTTCAGGTGTCTAGGTTTTACAAAATGAGTGCTTCTGAGTTATCGCCTTAGGGGACTCTTTGCGTAAGACTGCTGTTGTTCCAGGCTATGCCATCAAAGACACTCCGGGACACTATGGGACACATTTTCTTTTTCAAATTGCCATCAGTCTCAAAAAAGACACATTCATCCAGGCATCATTTATAACAAAGTATTCTGTTCTTTCCACTCCTGTTTGGGGGGGTGGCCCTCACCTTTACCTTTTTCTTGTGTTCTTTCCATCCTCAAGCCTATAGAGAAGTGGAAAAACTTTTTGATTCTATAATGATAGAATTATGTCAAAGTATGTAGGAAGAATATGCAAATAAAATGAAATGGAAAAATCAACAAAATGATGAGGATGATGATGAGGATGATGATGATGATGATGATGATTACAGTGATGACAGCCCAAGGTTGTGGTTGAAGGGAGAAGGGTCATGGTTAGCCTTTTCTGAACAGAAATCCTGCCTGACCATCCAATGGCTACCAGTTTTCCAGTAGCAGCCAAAATAGATTCAAGTTTAACTTTTTTATTTATTTTGTACAGTATTGGTTTCTTTTTTGTTTATGATATGAGAGGCAGCATGTGCTACTACAAGATTGTAATACATCAACGGGACCTGGAGCCAAATGCTGGCTTTCTTGTTTCCTCCCTGTGTGACCATGCACAAGTAACTTAAGCTCTCTGGGTCTCAATTATCTTAGTTAGAAAATAAAAAATCCAGAGTAGATGATCTCTAAACTCCCCTCCCTAAATCTCTTGTCTTTACTATGGGAGCCCCTCAAATGCCACCAAGAATTTTAATGGAAATATCCTACCTCCTCATTCTGCTCTCATCCCCTTTGTGTATCCGTTCATACCTCTGGATTTCAGGGAATTGTGGGTTTTTTTTTCCAGTTTTTATTTTGGAAGTCCACCTTTTAGAACCCTCCCTCCATCCATGCCTTCCCTGATGAATCAAGTGGGTTCTCTGTTCTCTGATTTTCATTTGATTGTCTGGATAATCCCAAATTAAACCAGAGTTCTCAAATACGGTCTCTAAAAATAACAGAATATAAACATCTCTCCTTCAGATTTCCAAAATGTGCCTTATTTTCCTATAGGCAAAAATTCAAATACTCCTGCCATCCTTTAGAGAGGAAAAGGAATGCTTACTAAAACAAATAATGAGCCCACCTGAAGATGGAAACCATGAAGTGAAGGTTGTGATAACAGTCATTTCACATCGAAATATAGAAGTTAATTCAGATCTGTGAAACATTGGACAATAAAGGGTCCAACAAGATGAAAATGTAAGATTCTGTGGATGAGAGTTTTAGAGATATTGTTATTGTGATCAAGGAATGAATACTATGCTCTTAAAGTACTGCAAAGGCCTTTTAAAAATCAGTGGATATTAAAATTATTCTTTGGGTTTTATGGTGGTGTTGTGTGTGTGTGTGTGTGTGTGTGTGTGTGTGTTTAATTGTTCACTTACAGCCACTGAAAATATATATTAGAACTGAGTATTTTTTTTTACATATATAGTCAAAAATCCAGCATGCCTACTTTATTAGTTGGGAAAGCCAGGGAGACTGATTCATGGTTGAATGTTGTCTCTTCTTCTACAAACTAGCTCCACCTCCCACCTCCTGCCTCTTTTGGCAATAACTCTCTGCAGATTCATATGAATCTTATCCAAGAATGCCCACTTACATGGGTAATGTATCAAGGAGATCTACCATAGGGGCACTCTCCATCTCCCCACATATCTGAATATAAAAATGTATATTGAAATAATACTGGGGGGAAAAAAGAAGAGAATTAACAAATATGTGCGTGTGAGTGTGTGTGCATTTATGAAATTATATATTTCCTCAGATACATTCTAACTAATAAAATGCGAAATAATGCACTCTTCCCAAATAATCTCCTGTATATGTATGTAACATTCTTGGATACTTCAATTGCTTTGGGTTCTCAAGTAGTCCATTTATTACATGTGGCCAATAAATAGAAATATGCATTCTGTTACAAGCATGAACAATAAAAAGATTTTGCTAAAAGCATCACGCAATTTAAAATGTATTTGATGGCTTGATGCAACTAATTTAAATATTATGGTACCCCAAATATTACCAAATAACACTTTAAAACTTAAAAAAATTCTATAGAAATTTTATGGGGAAAAAAACAAACAAAGAAAACTTGGGAAAACCCGAGGCCGTATGTTAGTAAATTGACCATTCTGGGATTTCTGACTTATTAAGTGACTGAATGTTATCTGTGAAACAACTGACTCTTTAGATTGTGTAACATGAGACAAAAATAATGTTTCCACAAGCTTTCTTCCAACATCGTTTTATAACTCGATGACTATTAGGAGTCAGGAATCTCTGCATCAGTTACATTTGGAGGTTCCTTTCAGTTGCTGCATGTTCTGCTTTCGTATTCAATTTTTCTTCCAGGAGAATCCAGAAGGATTCCTAGCCCAAAGCAGCTTTCCAATTTGGAGAGAGCTCAGGTTTTAAGGGGCAACCAAATGAATAAATAGATGGTAAAAACTTTCACGAATTCCCCCTACACACACACACACACACACACACACACACACACAGCCATTAGGTCCTCTGTCCTTATGAATCGACTGCCTTTGTCTATGCCAACCCTCCAGTGCTCATTTTGGGGTCCTGAGCACACAGATTTTTGGAGTGAACCCCAGCTCCCCAAAGTCAGCCGGGAGAACCCTCAGCTACATGGCACCTAATTGATCCTTGCTATTACCCTAGGAATCCCAAGAACAAAGCAGATGCTAAGGCTGATAGAGGCCTCGATACAAGCCTGATTTTAAACTGATAAAGACTTGGTAATAGTGACCGGGAAATCAATCCAGGCCAAAAATGATTTTAGAATCAATTTCATGTTGTGAGCCCTGGTCTGCAGGGCACTGTTATGGGGGCAGATTCATTCTTCGTTAGAAATGAACGTCAGAGCTCAGAGCCTCTCTGTCCCCTGTGGGTATGTTCCTTCCCTTCATGGGCCATTGTCATTTAACTGAGCTCAGAATGAGTTTGAAAAGAAGTCTGAGGCAGCCTGAGATGCACCAAGATTTGCAGCCAGATTTGAGTGGAGCTGAGGAAAGCAGCCTGGGAAGTCTCATGCCTATAGGCTGTCTAGTATTTCTTTAAAGGGGTAGGGGAGGAACAGTCATGAACACTTCATGTGCCCTTGCTGCCCCAGCCCTCCCCTTCTTTCTCCTAGTTAAAAGGTCTGATCACTATTCAGGATTTCGCCACCCTCCAGGTCCAATAATCAGCTGCGATAATCTGGGAAAAAAATAAAAATGTGTGTGTGTGTGTGTGTGTGTGTGTGTGTGTGTGTGTGTGTGT
>NW_020954577.1:15537292-15540423 GCF_900497805.2 Vombatus ursinus | reverse complement strand
TGTGTGTGTGTGTGTGTGTGTGTGTGTGTGTGTGTGTGTGTGTGTGTTGGGGGTGGGATGCTGCTGGGTCTTCAAAACCTGGTAATGGGACTGGAGTTAATGAAAAATTGAATTATTCAGATAACCTGGAAAGCACTATGCCTGATTGGTTTCATAAGCAGATGCTAATGTTCCTTCTCTAACTCCTCAGCCTCCTTGCATTTTGGGTTCTGGCCCAGAAGTTGCTCTAGAACACTTTCTGCTGCTTCCACGATCACACGATCACTCTGAGGGAAAGTCCTAAGGTTCCTTGGTGCCTTGCTTTAAATTAAGAATTCTCAATCTTGTTTATGTCCTGGATCCTTTTGTCAGCCCAGTGAAACCAATGGACTGGCTCCTCAAAATCATATTATTCACTGCACACAATAAAATACAGAGGATTACAAAGGAAACCAATTCTACTGAAAGACAGTTATCATTTTTTTTTAAATAAGTTCCCAGAACCCAGGTTAACAACCCCTGAATTAAATATTTGATCCCTCTTTTTTTTTTCAAATGTGCTGTCATTTCAAAATACGATTTAACTAAAATGTAAAAGTATACCTTGGAGCATCTGGTTTCACCTGATCAATTGTCTTTCACCAAGGAAGACCTTAAAACAAACATGAAGCTTGTCTCTCTGTATGTTTGTCCTCACCAACATACTCTCTTGAGACCTGGCCATATCTACAGCTAAGGCCTTATGACAATTAAAAAAAAAAAGTCTTTTTTTTCATACACACAGCCCCTCCAAAGTTGGAATTTTTCACATCCACACCCCCCCCCACCCCTGGCTAACTGGTCATACAAACAAAAGCCACAAGCAAGTAAATTAAGAATCGTCTCCCCCTGCCCCCACCACCTTCATTCATCAGAAGAGGTTCTAATTGGGAAAGGTGGATGGTTTCCCATCCAGTCTTTCCTCCACCTTCAACAAGACGTTTTTCTTAATTCTCACAACCAAATCTATATGACATGAGAGTGACACTTCACATCCAGGAACAAAAAAGTGCATAAATTAGACTTCTGTACATTTCCAGTATCACAGCTAGTCAAACAGCATCCTATGAAAAACTGCACAAATGAGCCCAGAGTGAGGCATAGATCACACAGTCCTTACTAGTCAGAGTCTCATCGTCGTATACACGGTCTGACCCACAAAGAGAAAGGAATTGTTCTGTTTCCAAGGTCCATATTCAGTGAGGAGTAGGCTGGCTCCAGTAGGCTGGAGCCCCAGTGGAAAGGTAGATTTAAAAATTGAAGGAAAACCCACGTCCCAAATTCTATTCCTTCCAATATCTTTCAAGTATAATTTTAGGCTAGCAAGTTTCTTTATCAGACTTTTGGTCAATCCAGTATCACTATTTCACACTTCAGTAATAAGTTGATGTATCTTTCTTGATAATGACTTTGTTTTAATGAAAACTGTACAAATTTGTTCTTTCTGGAAAAATCAAAGCCTTCTTGGGTTACAGTCATTTTTGTTTCTCTGCAGTCTAATTCCTGGGCAAAAACAGGAGTCAGATTGGGGAGTCAATCTGCTTTGCTTCTTTCTCTCTCAAACTGCAGCTTATTCCTATTACCACAGAGTTTGGAGGGCACTCAAAAGTAATTGAAGCCAAGCAATTCACACTATTTATAGACTCTCTTTTTTTCAAAATCACCTGCTTTCTACTGATTATTTTAAGTACAGTTGTAAAGTTTGGATTTTTTAAGAGGCCCTTTGAAGACAGAGCAGATGTTGGTGTCGCTAATGATGCTGGAAGCAAAGTAGGTTCAAGGCTGCAAAACTGTTTAATACACATTTAGTGACTGTGTGTTTTTCTATTAAACTTGGTTATTGTCAATTACTAATAAAAATACTTATGGAAGCCCATAGGTCATAAAAGTTTGCTTCTAGACTCAACTAAAACCAACCAAGCAACTGAAATCTAAGTCTATCTTTCTATTCCAGCATGTCATTTACTGGGATTTAAAGCAGTTTTTCGACTATGAAAATGGCAACAGGTTCAAAACTTAGTGTTTGTAAACCTACTTGTCTATATTATATTTGTCATTCTATCCATCCATCTGTTCATAGACATGGCATAAATATGATATATTTGTATATATATATATATATATATATATGGATATATATACATATATATAAATTACTTCTAGAATGTAATAGCTTTACTTTACATAGCATGTTAAGATTTGTGAAGCAACAAACATACATTACTTCATTTGATCCTCAGAACAACCCTAGGAGATAAGAGCTATCATGTGCCCCCTTCCCCTTCATAGAAACTTAAAGATTATATACAAATGTATAAATTACATATAGATTAGAGATATGCGTGCATATGCATGTGTTGTAACTGGATGTTAGTAAGTACAATGTGAATTTGATCCAGGGAAGATTTCATTTGCTTTATTTTTACTATGAATTACTATACTCCCTCAATAAATATAAATACAGCATGAATAAATGCCAAGTACACACGTTCAAGTAAATAAAGACTGGCTTCTACCATGCTGTTTTTTCATCATTAAACTATATAAAGTAACTTTAAGTGATCTGAATTTCATTTTTTTAGAAATCCAGAGAATGTGTGAGGAAAACCGAGAAATGGATAAGATCCAGTTTCAACAATTTCATATTTTTGCCCTTTATATCATGTTCTACTGGATCAAAAATATCTTATGGGACCATGACATGAATGAGTTTTCAAAGTAATTCACAGAAGGTGGAGGAGGGAAGGGGTACTAGAGTCAGAATTAGGGTTAGAACCTGAACTCAATAAATTTCAAGATGAAAGAAAAGAAAAGAAAGAAGGAAAGAAAGAAGGAAAGAAAGAAGGAAAGAAAGAAAGAAAGAAAGAAAGAAAGAAAGAAAGAAAGAAAGAAAGAAAGAAAGAAAGAAAGAAAGAAAGAAAGAAAGAAAGAAAGAAAAAAAGAAAGAAAGAAAGAAAGAAAGAAAGAAAGAAAGAAAGAAAGAAAGAAAGAAAGAAAGAAAGAAAGAAGCAGGAAGAAAGGAAGGAAGGAAGGAGGGAGGGAGTGAGGGAAGGAGAGAGAAGAGAAGAGAAGAGAAGAGAAGAGAAGAGAAGAGAAGAGAAGAGAAGAGAAGA
>NW_020954577.1:15533113-15537192 GCF_900497805.2 Vombatus ursinus | reverse complement strand
AGAGAAGAGAAGAGAAGAGAAGAGAAGAGAAGAGAAGAGAAGAGAAGAGAAGAGAAGAGAAGAGAAGAGAAGAGAAGAGAAGGGAAGGGAAGGCAAGGGAAGGGAAGGCAAGGGAAGTGACGGTTCCAGTTTGCATAGCATTTTTCATGAGAACTTCACTGCCTCTGCGGCTAAAACTTGGAGTGCCATTTCCATTAAGTTAGCTGAAGATCTTCGGGGCCATTCTATCCAAGTAAATGATCACTAGAAATCCCAAGTGAACCTATCCTGGATGATGACTAATTGGCATTTCCCACTCAAACACTCACTCAGTAACCGTATGGGCAGCAGCCGACACAAATTGTCGCTATTTTGGTCGTACTCCAGACATGAGCTTCAGCGGGCAAGAACACAGATTTGCAAGATCCTATTTTGCTATGTTGTGAGCCTGGGTAAAAGATGAATATATGCAATCTTGCTTTAAAAAGGTGGGGTGGGTGGATAGTTTTCTCTGGAAACTATCACCAGAGAGAAGTTAATGTCACTCTCCCCACTCCATTCCTACCTTTCTCCAGTCAAAATAATCTGTGTGTGTGAGGAAGGGAAAAATTAGTCCATTGGTTTAGGTCAATGAACAAAAAGAACAATTCACTCAATAAATAAACTGCTCATTTCCAGAGCTCCTGGTACCTGAAGATGTGACCTAAAAAGTCTTTCACTTCCAAATATTCCAGTGATATAGAATATAATTATGTTCATAAGAGACTTTAAAAAAAAACATTCTATAATGTCTGAATTTTGAATGTGGCTTCCTTCTCCCCACCCCCCAAAAACAGACATAATAGCAGAGTTGATTCATATTGTTATTTGTCACTGTTGTAAGAACATTACACTACACCTGGTTTGTCCAGACCACCAATAATGTATGAGAAAATTGGATTTTTTTTTCTTTGGATAAAAAAGCCCTGATTTGGGCAGGTTATGTTAACTCCTAACACCGAAAAGAGGGGACTAGATTTTGAAATTGTGACAGGATGATTTAGATCCACCTTATAGCCTCCTTGAAAAAGGCTCCTGACTGGAACGTTCATGCCTGATACTGAAGAACATTTGGATGCCACGTAAAACACTTTAAGCCTAAGATCTCAAGCCACTTGGACTTTATTACAGTTTTGATAATGTTTTTTAAAGCTGATAACTGCCGGTAAAATGGGGGGGGGGGGTTAAATTGCCAAATGATTGGTAAAAAACCAACAAAAATAAATCATGGCAGTCCTTAAATTCAAGAAGAAAACCAGGTTCCTAGTCTTGACGCTCAAAATACTCCAAGAATTCCTCACCCAAAGATCGCTGCTAGTTTTCCCCCGCTGACTCTGGGGCTATGAATTCAGCCGCGAGCCTTTACAAAGCGTTCAGAGATGCTATACCTTGGCCTTCTCTTATCTGGCAGATCAGATCTCCAAATCGCTTTCCTATGGCTTCCCCATCAGAGGCACCTTCAGCGCCTCAGGCTTGTTTTTCTGAGGCCTGGGTAACTCGGTATGTGGCAGCCCACCCTCAGCTTTCGGACAAGACCCCCTCTGCTTGTTCTCTGGGTTCTCGCCTCTTCGGAAACAACTTTCCCTGTTGCGGATGCGGGAATTCTGTGCTCCAGAAAGCACTCCCTTAATAGGGACCAATATCAAGAAACATTTTTCCCCCCAACTCACAGTTCCTTACGGGAGCCAACTACCGTTTGTAAATCCACAAAGGGCGCCCTTCAAATACAGAGTCGAGTGCAAACTTCGGAGTTTGGAAATTGCCCCTTCCTCCCCAGTTCTCAAGGATACCCACTTATCTTTTTTTCACTTTGGGAATCCTAGGTTATTTAAAGTACTCTTTCAGCAGAATTGAGGACTTTTTTTTTTCTCATGAACTTTGCCAAGTTGTACTGCAAAGGTTCCAAAGATTGCACAAGAATTTGGAAATCCAGTTAACTATAGAAAAAGGGGAGGAAGAGCTGACTGGTGGCCTCCGAGCGAGTCCGAAGCGGCCCCACGAAGGCCCCAGCACCAGCAAGAGCCAGAGCGAGACTCTGCTCCACTAATCTCCTTCTGTATCTTGGAGAAAATGCAAACTGAGCCACTGAAAATAGGCGCTGTCACGTGCTCTCGAGCTGCCCCTAAGCCCCAGGAGCCAGATGCCAGCAGAGTCCCTGCCCGAGTCTAGCCAAGGGTACTGCAGAGAGCGTCTCCATACGATCCTAGATAGGGGGAAAGGCTCGAGGAGTTCTGACCATCGCCTCGGAAAGTTGAGAGAAGTTCTATTATACTCATTGGCTGCGAGTTTACCGCGCTTGCAACACTCAGTACATCACATGTGCTTGTGTTTGTATGTGACTGTTCGTCTATACATCTGTGTCTGTCTCTCACCGTGTGGCTTTCTGGCCTCCTGAGGCGGTCGGACAGCCTGTCCGCCAGTGCCGGCCACCTGCGCGAGTATCGTTCTGCGCATCTGTCTTTATAGCTGGTCACCTGTATGTCTCTGAATCTGCCTGTGGGTACCTGTGTGCGAGTCTCTGCTTGACTGTGTGTGTGATTGTGTGTGTGTGTCTGTGTGTGTGTGATTGTGTGTGTGTGTGTCTGTGTGTGTGTGTTTGTGTGTGTGTGTGTGTGCGCGCGCTCGCGCGCGTGCTGAGCCTCTCCCCCTAGAAATGCGGCCAGCCGCCCTCACCGGCGATGCCCGTCCACCGGGCAGCAGGCCTCGCCCCTCCGCTGAGGGTCGCCTTCCCTCAGCCCCCGACGGTTGCTTACCTGAACTATCGCTCTTCCTCTTGCCGGCCCTCTTCTCGGCGTCCCCGGGGGACAGCGCCTGGCGCCCGTAGTCCCCTGGTGCGCAAGCCGCCCCCGTGGGCGTGCTGGCACCTAAGCTGCCCGAAGAGGCGCACAAACCCTGGGCACCGCCGCCCAGCTCCGGGCCGCCGCCGGCGTCGGGTTGCAAGCACAGGCTGTGGCGGGCGGCAGCGGGAGGCGAAGCCAGGGGCGGGAGGTGCCAGCTGCCCTGCAGCGCCTGATGCTGCGGCGGGGGTGGCGGCGGCGGCGGCGGCGGCGGGGGTGCCTGTGGGTGGTGATGGTGGTGGTGGTGGTGGTGGTGGTGGCCGCGCGGGTGGTGCTGGCTGCCGAACATGCCCTCCTCGTTGGCGTAGCCAGCGATTATACACGAAGAGGCCGAGGGCGAGAGTTCGGGGTAGGACATGTGGTCCGAGCGGCCGTGAAGAGCCAGGGAAGACTGCGAGAAGGGGTGCAGGCCCTGAGCGGTGCCGTGCGGGCTGCGCAGGCAGCCGAAGAGCGGGTGCTCCATAGCATGCGAGGCGCGGCTGCTGCCCGGCGGCGGGAGCTTGCGGACGGATGCCTCCACCTCCGCCGTCCTGGGTCAGCCGGCAGTGTACTCAGAGCCCCCGCTCCCCGCCCCCCCCCCCCCCGGTCCGGCCCCGGGCTGCCCCTCTTGGCCCTGGCCCGCCCTACCCTGACCCGCCGGGATGGGCCAAGAGAAGCCTGGAGGGCTGGATCCGGCCGCGCGCCTGTCAGTCCGGTCCGCCGCTGGCTGTGCCAGCCCCGGGAAGAAGCAAGAGGAAGAGAGGGAAGGAAGGAGAGGAATCGTCCGGCCCGCGCTGCTGCTTCGGACGCTCCGATGTCAAGGGGAGGAGGAGGAGGAGGAGGAGGAGGAGGAGGAGGAGGAGGACGAGGAGGAGGAGGAGGAGGAAGCCAAGAGAAGGTGGTCCCAGAGAATGCTGCCTGCCTGCCTGCCTGCCTGCGAGGGGGAAACGGCTTCGGGAGGTTATAAATAGAGTGTAACGTGAGCTGGGGGCTGGCTTAGGAGCCCCGCGCTGACCACATGCGGACTCCCTCCCAAACGGCCGCTCAGCTCCCCGCCGCCCAGCCCGGGCTCCTCGGGACTCCTCTGCTCACCTCCCCCAGCCCCGCGCAGCTCCGGGGTGGAGCACCTAGCCGAGCCGCGAGGGAAACGGGGGCTATCGGTTTGGTAGACGGCCCCAGGGGAGCGCCCCTACACACATACACACACACAAACACTCACACTCATACACACACTCACGTATACTC